>NW_024396545.1:452028-506895 GCF_016617805.1 Bactrocera tryoni
AAGAGGATCTGACTCTTCCCTAAATGAACTACTTCTTAACATTTCCCTACATCTTTCTAATTCGTGTGCACTTTGCTAACTTTGCTGGCTAAAAATGTGCCCATCCCTGATCTAAGTGTATAAATTGGATGCTCAATTTAGTGGGAAACATCTACCACTTAATTTTTAGTTCAATAAGCACCCATTAGTTATGCAAAAGAAAACACATTATTGTTTTAATAAGTTATAAACCATGCGACCATATCGCGCAGGACCGCTAAGAACTTAATTGTATCTCCGTAGCGCACAGGATTGGTGTTGATCGAAGTAGAGTTACGAAATTGTTCCTGCCCGATGTCCATCCTCTTTGTTTAGTGAGTACAGGTGTGGTGAGTTGTGTTGGTATTTTATTGTGGTGCCATCGGCTGTGGTGTACTGAGCTGTGTTTAGCTAGGAGGCGCCAGTTTTTCCCGGTTAGAGTGGATGGAGGCTCAACTCATTTAAACATCCTGGGCCCACTAGGCGAATATTTTGCCAGTATTACATGTATATGCTGTTGTATTTATTTCGGCGTACTGCTGGTAGAGTTATACAAATGTTAAAAACGGCTTTGGTTTTAAACATAGTATTTGGTATGTATAGTATTTCCTTTTACGAGTTTGTAACTGCTTTTCGTATTTTTATACTCTCGCAACAAAGTTGCTAAGGGGAGTATTATAGTTTTGTTCACATAACGGTTGTTTGTAAGTCCTAAAACTAAAAGAGTCAGATATAAGGTTATATATACCAAAGTGATCAGGGTGACGAGTAGAGTTGAAATCCGGAAGTCGGTCTGTCCGTCCGTCCGTCCGTCCGTCTGTCCGTCCGTGCGTCTGTAACGTGCAAGCTGTAACTTGAGTAAAAATTGAGATATTGTGATGAAACTTGGTACACGTATTTCTTGGTTCCATAAGAAGGTTAAGTTCTAAGATGGGCAAAATCGGCTCACTGCCACGCCCACAAAATGGCGAAAACCGAAAACCTATGAAGTGTCATAACTAAGCCATAAATAAATATATTAAAGTGAAATTTGGCACAAAGGATCGCATTAGGGAGGGGCATATTTGGACGTAATTTTGTGGCCCGCCCCCTACTAAGTTTTTTGTACGTATCTCGGAAACTACTATAGCTATGTCAACCAAACTCTATAGAGTCGTTTCCTTCAGGCATTTCCATATACAGTTCAAAAATGGAAGAAATCGGATATTAACCACGCCCACCTCCCATACAAAGGTTATGTTGAAAATCACGAAAAGTGCGATAACCGACTAACAAAAAACGTCAGAAACACTAAATTTTATGGAAGAAATGGCAGAAGGAAGTTGCACCCAGGCTTTTTTTTAAATTGAAGATGGGCGTGGCGTCGCCCACTTATGGACCAAAATTCATATCTCAGGAACTACTCAACCGATTAACTTTACTTTACTTTACACAAATACGGTATTTGAAAAATATGTAAATGACGGATAATGAAATCTCGATTATCACTCTATCATGCTAGAGTATAAAATGTTCGGTGACACCCTAACTTAGCCCTTCCTCACTTGTTTATATTTGCGGTTGTTTCTTTGATAGGTTTATTATTTGAGTTTTTATTTAAAATGTCTTTACCATCGGCTTGTTAAACTAGCTGTTTATTATTTGCTTTTTCTATGTTATCCACGATTGTTGCAATGTTTTTTATGATCAGCTTATTAAGGACAGTAACTCCACGCCTGGCTCAGGTTTGGTCGGAATGGGTGCTCTTTTGAAAATATACCCTGAGGTTAGTGCTGTTAAATGAGAGGGATCCTGCGAACGTAAGGTGAATGGCCGTGAATTGATATCGACTTCGATTCTTGTTAATAATGACACAATTTTTCATAATTAATTTGAAGCTTTTACAGCTGATTCCCATAAACACCAATGAGAGGAGCGCTTATGTAGATTTGATATGAGCGACCTTTTCTTTTTGTAAGTCCAGGTGTGCATAGTATCGCATTGGGCATATGGTGATCCCTTAACGTTAATTTTAAGTTTTCCCATATTGTATTATAGGTGTCGATTTTTCGACTTTTTGGGGAATTTTGTTATATGTTATATTTAAGTGCGTATGCACTAATTTGCCAAGTAGCAGAGCGCCACCTCTTAAAGACTGTTCAGGATTTTTTTTTCATTATTGGCGAAAGCAATGCTGCGGAGTCGAAAATGTGTATGTGTTTTTAATAAGTGCATAGTTCTGACTTTGTGTTTTATACTAATTTTTTCAAAATGGTGGCTGGGGTGGGAGTTGTACGACGTAAAGGCCATTATTTAATCGAGTAGTTGTGGCTTTAGAGAAGTGCTCACAATACTGGTCTTATATAGTTTTGTTTGTTATGGAAGGTTTCCCTAACTATTGAAATTTCCTTAATTGTGAATTAAGGTATTCGTCCTCAACTTGAGTTGGCATGGTGGTAACTGGTTTCTGACTTTTTGTGCCTTTGAGCAACATGGTGTCTCTTGGCTATTTTTAGAATTTTGGTTTTCAGTATTTGCTTTTGCAATTAAAGCGTTTGAGCATTTTGTGCGTTTCAGCAACATGGTGTCTCTTGGCAATTTTTTTGAATTTCGGTTTTCGGTATTTTCTTTTACAATTAAACCCGTGGTTCTTGTTTTGTGACTTTTGTAACAGTATAAGCAATTAAGTTTACTTTTGCGATTTGTATATGTATGCGCGTGTGACAGGCAATCTGCGCAAAGGCTTTGTGACCTGACAAAATTATTTCGTTCGTTATCTTTAAGTTTTTAAACTTCTCACAAGATGTGAGTTTATGCCTTCTTGTACACAGTTCGATGTAACGTTGTTTCATAAAAAAAGCTTCTACAAGTATTTAATTTATTGTTGCTACTAGATTGGTGTCTATTGAAACTTCTATTGACGTCGTTTTTTACGTTTTTTGATTTTACTAGTATTTTAACTACCCTTTCATTTGCAGCCACGTTGGGCATTTTCTCCGGGGTGGAAACGATTGCTCCCACAAAACTAACGATTTTTCTGGTAATTCTGCTGTGCTTATTTTTACCAAAATAGTGTCCCAATTGTCTGTGAGAAAGTTTTGTTTCGATAGAACTGACAAACAGTGGATTGAAATTTAATAAATTCTTCACTTGTTTCGTTTGGAGTTTTTGGTAAGTTCATTAATATCGTCACACACTTCTGGACTGTTCGTATTGACTTCAATATTAATTTTAGTTTTTATATTTAAAATGATCTTTTTGATCAAAATTATTGCTACGATAATAAGTGATAATGCTATTCTCGGAGATCCTTTGAATAGGCTGACTATATATTTGGTTTTGATTTCTTTAATCTGTTGAGTCTTTGAGGTCTTTTAGATCTTGTAATGGAAGTACTTCCTTTTGAATTGATTATTGCTGGTAATAGTTTTACAAACAATTGGTTTATATTTGTAATATTTTTGTTTTCTATTGTTATGCTTCAGTTGTAGTATTTTATATAAAACTTTCAATTTTCAATTTATTTCCGTGTCAATTTTAAAATATATGGAGAGCTATTATGTTAAGCAGTAGACTTTATGAAATTTCTTCAACCACTTGTTTAAACACAGTATTTTTTTTCTCGAATATTTCTTTAAATACACTGATTTCTTCGTTTCATAACATATGTAAACGAGTTTACAGTTCCGCCCTTAGACCATTGGGTTGAATAATCAAAATTCTTTTATTCATCTTTATTAAATTTAAATTTAATATTTCAACATTTTCTTTTTAATTCTAATTTAAAACTATCGCTCGATTGTTACATTACATATTCTCTCTAAAATAGATGTGTTAATTATAATTTGTTCCTTATTATTGATTAAGACATTATGAATTATAAAATCTTGGAGGAAGTCATGTGTAGAAATTCACGCAAGTGAGGAAAGTTATCTCATCGCCATTCACTTGTTAGTGGCCAGAAACGCTCAAGCAGCTCATGACTTTCGGTATTAGACCAAGTAGGCGAGCTAAAGTGAGAAGGCGAAACATCCTCTCCATAGTGCTTTGCGCCCCCAATGAAAAGGAACAAAAAGACTCGGAGGAGAAACTCCCCTTTTGATTACGACCATGGCAAACGAATTTAAGATTACGATTTGAGGGCATGCACCTGGCATGTTCGGTCTTTTAATTGGGGAGGTGCCGCTGCCCAGCTGGCTGATGTCCTCGTTAGAGTGAAGGCTGACCTCACCGGCATCAAAGAAATGCGATGCGTGGTAGGAGAGAGACTCGATCGCCGAGTACTGCCATTCACTCTGGTGAATGAACGTGTGTGTCTAACCACAGTCCACATCAAAGCGAAATTCTCCAACATATCGCCGATTTGCGCCCACGCCCTGATGGAAGAGAAGGACGAAATGATCTAAAATGCTGCCCCCGTCACAATGTCAAAATAGTCCTTTCAAACTTAAACGTCAGGGTGGGCAAAGAAGGTATCTTTTGCAAAACGGTCGATAAATTCAGCCTCAATAATGAAACATCCCCAAATGGGTTAAGGCTGATCGAGTTCGCCGGGACCCAAAATATGCTTATCTGTAGTACTAGATTCCGGCATTGAAAAATTCACCGAGGTAGGTGACAGTCTCCGGATCAAAAAGCCTTCAACCAGATCGATCATGTTGTGATAAACGGAAGACGCGTCTCCAGTGTTTTAGAAGCGCAGAAAGAACATCTGGTACGATGAGGAGTGCCGTGTCGCAGCGAAGAGAAAGCAGTCGGCTTATGTGACAACGTTACAATCGACCACAAGGGGATGGGAAAGATACCGAGAGTTGAAGAGGGAAGCGAGACACATTTGCAGACAAAAAAAAAGAGAAGCCAAAATGCGTAATTATGAAGAGTTTGACAAGCTGGCCGAGGGTAATGCTAGAAAATTCAGACACAGAACAACAAAGGGGGGTCAATGGATTGCCGGCCGAGCTTCTCAAACACGGCAGCGAAAAACTGATAAGGAGCATGCATCAGCTTCTTTGTAGAATATGGTCACACGTAAGCATGCCTGACGACTGACATTTAAAGCCCACCGTCAACAAACACATTGCACCATATCAGTGTGGTTTCGGACCTTGAATATCAACAACCGACCAGATATTCACCATGCGCCAAATTTTAGAAAAGACCCGTAAAAAGGGAATCGACACGCACCACTTCTTCGCCGATTTCAAAGCTGCAAAACTAACATGGCTGTGTAAACGGACCTCGCTGAGCCGTTCGATCTGCAGAACTTAGCCGAGCAGGTACAATCTTCTATAAGAGTATAAAGCAGCTGGCTTATTGGCTTCAACAACCGCGCCGTTAGTTCTGCTTTCTTCAGAATGGATAAAGCAGCGAAGCAAATGGGTCTGGTGGTGAACGAGGGCAAGACGAACTCTCTCCTGTCATCAAACAAACCATCGCCAAAAATAAAAAAAAATAAAAGTTTGAAATTTACCACTGTTTGTATAAAGGCTATTTCTTAAAACACCAATAAAACTAACGGTAAATACATTTTTGGTCTATCCCATTCCACTGTGGATCCGCTTGTATGGAACAGCGGCCAAAAATAATTTTCTTGACATAGCGGGTTGAAATTCTTTCCAAAAATAAAGATAAGAAATAATAAAAAAATTTGACAAATCAAACGACTATATCCAATAGCTCCCATAGGAATGATCGAAGCAAACTTAATAATTTTTTTTTTAAATAAAATTGAAATTATTTTATTTTATCTACATTGCAGTTATATTTTTAGAAAAATCTTGTTTTACATATACATACACACACACACACATATCATCAAAAATCCAATATAAAAAAACAATAAAAGAAATATTAAGGAAACAAAAATTATATAGAATCATCTAGTAATTCATAAACAGATTTCAACAAACTCGACTTGTCTTTTTTTGGAAGTTGTCTCTATCCTGTTATAAAGGGATCTGAGCGCAACAATAGTGCATTAATGACATCTGTGTTTGTTAAAGTACGTGACACTTTCCGACCGTGCTGAAGTCTACATTTTTTTAATTCCTTGTTATTGGACTCTGCAGCTTCCTCCGAAAGCTCTCCAATCGACACTAATGCATGCTCTATCACAGCAGAACCATGTAATAAAACCTTGTGAACGGTTGCCGGCAAATAGTACCATGGATATGCAGTTATCAGATCTTTAGCTGTATCCAGCGCGTGGAGTTTAAATTTCTCCGTATTAATTTTATACTCCGATGCCAAGGCTTGCAATAATGTTGCACACCTATGAATCAAACATTCGTCAATTCCTGTGATTTCGGAACTCACGGCTGCATTAGAAAAGAATTTTCTTGCGATATTTCCATCGTTGGACGATCCTCTACCTCCATCTCTAGGTTTGTCCACTATTATACCCATTTTTTCGCGAAATTCCGTCTGAATTTTGTTTTTTCTCTCCAATACTTTACTTTTCTTCTCTGTGTCTCTTACTTGCCACATTTCAACCTCTAGTTTATATGAAACATGTAAAAAGTATTCAAAGAAGCGTATGTATGAATGCAGTGGAGATAAGCCAAATTCATAAAATGTTGTGCGAACTTCTTTACTCAAACATTTTTGAAGATCGTTCATTTCTGTTGGCCGTGCTGAACATATATAACACTTTGCTGCGGAAGATTCGCTGATCGCGTTGCACACTTTTCCATCTACCATAGTAAGGTGCAAGCTAGGTGTAATAACTATTTTTCTATTAGATAATTATTCAAAGAAAACATAAACAAAATTTAGATATTTATTTATTAACAGTTTTGCAAAAATATACACAGCTAGAAAAGACGAAGACAGACCAACACAGCACAATAGACAAAAGGACAACTTAAACGGCCTTAGTATTTTTACGATTATACAGACATCTGCACATTTCTGCAGATAAGTTTAACACATTCAAACCTTAAAAGTAAGACAAACACAATGACATACAAACCAATTTCTGGATTTTCTTGAAACACAACTAAAACTTCAACTAAACATAAAAAAGACGTTCACAAAATACACAAAATAGATACTATCAATAAAACTAGTTTTTCATGAAATACTTTTCAAGGATGTTAATTATTAACACCTTGATTTAAAGTTAATACCTTCAACTTCAAATTGCATTTTAAATAATCCAATTCCGAGCACTCTAGCAAACGTTTGATCTCTTTGAAGTTCGATTTTAATTTGACAACATCACTCTGCGCGCAGCTGCGTTGCGAAAATGAACACGTGTTCACGCTTTCAATGCTGTTTTTAGAAAGTCCCGTTAGGTTTTCAGAAAAATGCGTTATGGTTTAAAGAAGATTGGACATTTAAGAGACAATTGGTTTACATTTTGTTTCAATCATGTGTGGTTGATTTTTTTTGATTTTTGGCCTCTGACGAATCCACTGTGCATTCGTAGGGGCTACGAAAAGCAAAAGAAGTGAGACAATAGAAACACACGGACTGTGCAGGGAAAATAGCATAAAAATTAGCTTATATAATAAATTAAATTGCAACATAAAATCGTGTTTAATTCCCATAAATCGAAATGAGTATTTATAATAAAGGCATATGTTATACCACAAAGTAGTTTTTATGTAATAATATGTTGTTTTATTATTTTAAAACAATTGTTTTTAAGTGCCCTTTTGAGTGGTATGTTTTCCTTATACATCGATTTAAAATATACAAAAGGTTGTGATCTCTGTCTCGCCCTTAAATGAGTGAAGTTTGTTTATATTAGTTAATGTTTTCTAAGTCTATGCTTTTGATTTCACGCAAGTGGGGAAAGTTCTCTGATCGCCATTCACTTGGGAGTGGCCAGAAAAGATTCTTTTAATATGACTCAAGCAGCTCACGACTTCCAGTCTTTGACCAAGTATTCTCTGGGTAGCCCAAGAACATCCGTTCGAAGGCGAGCTAAAGTGAGAAGGCGAAACATCCCCCACATAGGGTTGTGCGCTGGGTTTGGGACCCGCCACGTAAAAAACACCCCCAATGAAAAGGAACAACGAGCCTCGGATGAGAGAATCCCCTTTTGATGACGACCATGGCAAACGAAATGAGGACTACGATATCAGGGCATGCACCTGGAATGTCCGGACCCTTAACTGGGAAGGTGCCGCTGCCTACCTGGTTGATGTCCTCGCGAAAATAAAGGCTGACATCACCACCGTCCAAGAAATGCGATGGACGGGACTAGGACAGAGACAAGTAGGTCTTTGTGGCATTTACTACAGTGACCATATAAAGGAGCGCAAGTTTGGTGTGGGATTCGTGGTGGGAGAGAGACTCCGTCGCCGAGTACTATCATTCACTCCGATGAATTGACGTCTAGCCACAATCCGCATAAAAACCAGGTTTTTCAACATATTGCTTATTTGCGCTCACGCCCCGATGGAGGAGAAGGACGATGTGATCAAAGATGCCTTCTATGAGCACTTAGAGCGCACCTATGAGAGCTGCCCCACCACGATGTCAAAATCGTGTTTGGCGACTTTAACGCCAGGATGGGCAAAGAAGGTATCTTTGACAATACGGTCGGTAAATTCAGCCTCCACAACGATACATCCAAAAATGGGTTGAGGCTGATCGACTTCGCCGGGGCCCGAAATACGGTTATCTGTGGTGCTAGATTCCAGCACAAGAAGATACATTAAGCTACCTGGCTGTCTCCGGATCGAAAAGCCACCATCCAGATCGCTCATGTTGTGATAGACGGAAGACACGTCTCCAGTGTTCTAGACGTGCGTACGCTCCGAGGTCCTAACATCGACTGCAGCCAAAACTCACGTCAACAAACACAAGGAAGGTTCCACGTCGAGAAGCTGCAATCGCAACAGACAGCAGAACGATTTTCAACTCGGCATGCACTCCTGCTCTCTGAGAGCACTCGTCAACAACTCGGTATAAGGGAACTGTGGGACAGCATTTCAAATTCCTTACGTACAGCTGCAACCGAAACCATTGGTTTTCGGAAAATGAAAAAGAACAGCTGGTATGACGAGGAGTGCCGTGTTGGAGCGGAGAGAAAACAGGCTGCCTACCTCGCAACCTTACGATCGAGCACTACACGTGCGGGATGGGATAGATACCGAGAGTTGAAGAGGGAAGCGAGACGCATTTTCAGACAGAAAACGAAAGAGGCCGAAATGCGTGAGTATGAAGAGCTAGATAAGCTGGTCGACAGGGGTAGTGCTCAAAAATTCTACGAAAAATTTCGTCGTCTTACAGAAGGTTTCAAGACCGGAGCATACTCTTGTAGAACCCCCAAAAGTGATCTAGTCACCGATGCCCAGAGCATACTTAAATTATGGAGGGAACACTTCTCCAGCCTGCTGAAAGGCAGTGCACGTACAACACCAGGAGAAGGAGAACCCGATTCCCCAATCGATGACGATGGAGCAGACGTTCCATTGCCTGACCATGAAGAAGTTCGAATAGCAATAACCCGCCTGAAGAACAACGAAGCAGCGTGGGCCGATGGATTGCCGGCCGAGATATTCGAACACGGCGGCGAAGAACTGATAAGGAGCATGCATCAGTTTCTTTGTAAAATATGGTCGAACGAAAGCATGCCCAACGATTGGAATTTAAGTGTACTACGCCCAATCCATAAAAAGGGAGACCCCACAATCTGCGCCAACTACCGTGGGATAAGCCTCCTCAACATCGCGTATAAGGTTCTATCGAACGTATTGTGTGAAATATTAAAGCCCACCGTCAACAAACTGATTGGACCTTATCAGTGTGGCTTTAGACCTTGCAAATCAACAACCCGCAAAACTAATACAGCTGTGTAAACTGACGTTGAGCAACACGAAAAGCTCCGTCAGGATCGGGAAGGACCTATTCGAGCCGTTCGACAACAAACGAGGTTTTAGACAAGGCGACTCTCTATCGCACGACTTTTTCAATCTGCTGCTGGAGAAAATAATTCAAACTGCAGAAGTTAATCGAGCAGGTACAATCTTTTATAAGCGTGTACAGCTGCTGGCGTATGCCGATGATATTTATATCGCCGTCTGGAACGCACACAGCCTCTATTGGTCATCATTCGTGATGGAGTATTATAAATTTTGTTTGGTTTACCGGAAAAAAACTCCAGGTACCCCTTAAATTTTAATTTGGAATCAATGACCATTTAAGCTCTCATTGCATTTATTTCTTAGGTCGGCTAATTGTTTGGCCGCTGCTGCACCAAGAGGTCGACCGCATACGCTACTAGTTTCATGTTCACACATGAGGTTTTATAATAGTGGGCCTAGCACTGACCCTTGGGGTACTCCGCTCAAGATAGAGAAGCTCTTGGTGCCTTCGTCCGTATCAAAAATCACTCTTCTATTTTTGAAATAACTCCTTAAAATATTTATGAGGTATTGAGAGGCGCGTAACTTCAAGCGGTTTCTAATTATATTTTCGTATACTTTACCCCTAGTGTCGAGCATACATAGATGTCGGTACGATGAATGTTCTTTAGATGGTTTCTTAGGTTTTGGAAGTAGAACCAAACGCTGTACTTTGCAAGTGCCGAGGAACATCTCTTCCCTTATACAAGCGTTGTACATTTTAGCAAATAATTGAGATTTTGAGATTATAGCTTCCTTCAGGGCTCCGTTTGGTAGCCATCCAATTCAGGCGCTTTCGTGTTTTTGATTTTCTTTGCTTTGGCCAATAGCTCCCCTTCCGTGACTAACGGGGATGATTCTGCAGCTTCGTTTCGTCGCTTGGCATTGGAAATCCGGTCCTGTTTCGGGAATAATGTTTTGATGACTTTTCCCATAAAAGAGGCATCTTTAGTTTGCTGCTGCTTATTTTTAAATCTTTACATACAGTTTTGTAAGCAGTTTCCCAAGGGTTAATGTTTGCTTCGTCACAGAGCTTCTCAAAACATGATTTTTTGCTCCGCGTAATTGCCGACTTCATCCTGATTACCTTGTAGAGGCCGTCTATCTGAGTGACAAAGTTTTCTCAGCGTGGAAATTTCCTCATTTCACCAATATACCGGTCGCCGCTTGTTGTGACGTGATGTTCTATGCATTGTTGCATCGCATGCTGCGAACATTTCCTTTTGCAAAGCTAGTGGTGTGATTGCAACAACGCTGAATGGTAAATTCTAAGTGTTACTCAACCATTTGTTTGCCAGTTGTCTTTCAAGAAATCAGGAAACCAGCCACCGCGGACGGATCACTCTTCGCCTAAAGCAACTACATTTTTGAGCCCTTAAACATCTATTTGAAGCACCGTTAAGTCCCCATACGAAAAAAACATCAACATTTTTCAACACCTGAAGAAGGTGTTAATGATGTCGGAATGCATGTTTAGCTACTCCGCAATCAGAGTGGCCAAAGTGCTTGGACAATTGGTTCAAAAACATTCAAAAGTATATACTTGAAGATCTTGATGGACATTATGGATTGATGCTAATCCATTAATATAAAACCTATATACATATATGTAGGCAACCTACATATTGTTCAATGTGTAAGGTACCCTAGGAAAATTAAGTAAAAATATAACACTGAGTATATTATAGTTTAATTCCGAAAATGTCATGTGAAATTAGTCAATAACCTAAGCCCACCTTTTATTACCTGTAATAATTTTCATTATTTCAGCAGATTTCGTGCCCAATGTCGATAAATGTGTGACTTATTTTCACACAATTGTCCTTGAGTATGTTTTAGTAAAGGGAAAGGTTAATGCAATCAGACCTTTTTCTGCCAACATACACTGTATAGTGATTTTGGGACTTTCCAGTTTTAAAGTGTTTATATATGTTATAAGTGTATTCATTGTTTTCTTATAAGGTTGGCCTACACCTCTTATCCCTTGTATAATGAATTCCGATCCTTGGTAGACGTTTTCCACAACAACTCAATGTACAAGTATGTATAACATTGGCTTCTGCGGTTGAATTAATATCAAAAAATCTCATTTGAAGATGATTTTAATACTTTCTCAAATTTGTTTTCGGACTTTTTCATGCGTTCGGGACTTGCTTCAGTTTTGTTTTTTTTTATGTTTTTAGTAAGCATAAGTAAACTAAATAATATTATCTAATTATGATTATAGTTTTTAATTTATTACGTTTAATAAGAAAAACATAAACAGGCTTTTCTATGTGTCCAAATGACTCTTAGTCTACACCGTCATGAAACACAGCTATATCACATTTCAACACCCCACATTGGCAGGCAAAATCATCATAAACGAACAGCACACCTCACTGAAGAATGATAGAGAAAGAGATTACGCAATGCGCATGTTTGCTTTCAGTCAGCTGTTCTTGCTGACGCCACGGTTGACTTATTATTCGCCCGCGGTATTGAAAGTGAATTCGAATTGTGTTTTCAAGTGTTATATTATTTGTTAAATTCTATATTTTTAAAATGCGTTGTGCAGTGTTCGGTTGTAATAATAACAATGGTAAAAATACTGCTACGAAGTGGAGATTTTTTCAGTTCATTTCATTACTGGAACAGATGACGGAGCTGGTTTCATCAATGAGAGTCATTGGTAAAAATGGTTTGCTTCCATTCCAAAAAGGTAATACTCAGGCTACATATATATTTAGATAAGTTGATTTTTTACAGTTTTTGATTTTACTTATGATTTACAGGTATACTCCAAAGCAATAATGCTTTGAAATTGCTGCTGGATGACTTAAGACAGCAGCACAAAATTGATTACGTTTTGACCTATCGATTGAACCAGGACGTTTTGGAATTTTTTTTTGGCGTAATCAGGTCAAAAGGCGGTCTTCACGATCACCCTGACAGGCAGGAGTTCAAATATAGGCTGCGTTCCTATATACTTGGTCACAACGAAGGAGCGATCACAGAAGAAAGCAATGTTGAAGGTGACAACACACCAGATTTGGAAGGAAATTACTTATCTCTAACCGGTAATTATCAAAATATTACACGTACATAGTATTATAAACCTAAAACTACAGAAAACATTATTATATAAAATTGTATTGATGTTAACAAATGCAAATATGTACTTACATACCATCTAAGTTTTTGCATACTAACCACTGTTTTTTATCCTAATTATACTAATAATAATAACTAACAATTTATTCCATTTATTGATACGCATGTACATATGTATGTTTATTATATTTTTGCAGGTAATATTTTTCAACGTGTGTCAGTTGATCTGAATTCCACTGACCCAATCGAAAAAAATGATGACTTGGAGATTCTCAACAACGACGGACTTGAGAATTTGGCAGGGTACATCTGCCACAAACTCGGTAAAGACAACCCCGAAATTTGTACCAATTCCGAAAATTGTTCGTCCCATACTTGGGTGGATCACCTTTCTGAAGGAGGACTCTCAAAACCAACAGATATGTTGATGGAGCATTTGAGAGCCTTGCAAGCAATATTTGTTGTATTATATTGTTGTATTATATGTACAAATTATGTTTAGAAACATAGATTTAAGTGATTTTGTAAATTGTAGCTGTAAATAAAAGAACTATTTTTCAGAGCTAGAATGTATTTTAGGATTCGTTCCTTAAATAAAAACATAATTGAACATATGTTTAGTAAAAAAAGAAAATTAAATAAAACAATAAATTGATACTTGGTTAAAAAATATTCAATCTTTTTATTTACATAAATGTATATGGTTGAAACAAACACAGCAAAGATTGTCTCTTTTTAAATAATACAATGAAAATTCAATTAAATGAATATGTAGATAAATGTTCACTATAAAATATTCACTAATATATTGATATCTTTTATTAATATTCACTTATATTGATGTTAAATTTGATGATATTCATGATTTTGTATGCCTGCAATACAAATTTGAACTCGTAATTGCGCAATCTTTGTTTCTATCATTCTTGCACCTCACTCACCACTCACCTTCCACATCACACCAATACACTCAAACATGACACCACACTACCAACTAGAACACAACAACTTTCAACAAAAGGGACGGACAACTCCAGCCGCGCACACTTCGTTTTTGGTTTCCGATTGGTGTACATAATTTATAATTTTGAAATCGTTGTTATAATCATTTTATTCATCCGCCGATTGGTGTAAATTATAATTGTGAAATCTTTGCTACATTTAATCCGAAATATAATACATATACTCATATAAGAATATTTAAAGAGAAAAAAAGCCGTACTTTGCGTTCTTCTTTAGAAAAGTGAGTTTCGGTAAAACAAAAGGTGAGTTCGCTACTTAAGAAAACACTATGCTTAGACAAAAGCTGCCCATTTCATTGTTTTCCCTTAAAACAAAAATAAAACATTAATTTCAATTATAGTGTAAATGAAATTAAATAAAAGAAATGAAATATATAATTTTTTCTACTCATGTCAGTCTTTTATATTTCGAGCTCGTTTGTAAAGCTTACTAACTTTCGAATGATTTTGTCTATAGCTGAATGTGTTTTATTTTCAATTTTTAATATTTTTGATAAATGTCATTAAATTATTTCTAAATAAAAATTGTCTATACCGCAAAAAGGACCACTATAAAGTGTTGTCAAATATGCACAACACTTGAAAATTTTGAATCGTAAGCTTTGCGTGGCCACGAGTGTATATACATATTTGTATACATACTATATATAATAAATGCCCGCTCAAAATCAAACTATTCGTGGAATCTTATTTCTTTTCACGAGTATTACAGCTTCGGTGCAACCGAAGTTCATGTGGTTTCTTGTTTTGAATTTTAAATGTCAAAAAATTTCTCCTTGAAGCAAAATACAAAGGATATAATGATTTTAGACGGTTTATGAATAAATCTGCCATTTTTTACTATAAGATTGATTGCCGTTCCGTTAGCCAATCTATGTAATAATAAATAATATAAGAGGTTTGTCTGTTCACACACACACTTAAAATTTGTCGCTCTTCCAACTCGGAGAAAAGGAAAAGAGCACCGAGTTTGCACGTTGGCGGGAAAGACAATTTTATTCTTATTCGCCTTTCCTTTACAATTTTTTGGGTTTTTTGGATACACTTATGTAACAAAATTAATTTAGAAGACAAAGTATCATAGGAAATTAATATTACAAACGAGTTTTAGTATTGTCACATAAATACAACATAGAAGAGTTTGTGAAGCGTAAAACCAAAAGCTTGAAAGAAAGTTGATCCATGTAAATACAATATACAACAGCACAGTAATTTTGCTGATAATGAGCAACAAAAATCTGTGTGAACTGATTAAAAACTGTGCATTTGCCAACATTGTTATCGCAATATGTTAGGGTCAATAAGCACATTGAAGCAAAAGTTATGGCAGTACTGTTGTGGACTACTGTGAAATAGAGTGTGTTTTCATAATGGTGGACCAAATCTTAAATGGGTGGTTCAGCGAAATTCAAAATGAATTGTGGCCGGGCCAAGCATTTTCATTAAAACTATCGAGAGTTCTTCATGAAGAAAAGTCAAAATACCAGGATATCAAAGTACTAGACACGTGAGTACTTGTAAACCTCATATAATTTTAAATCTATATATGTGTATATAGAAAAATTATGCGAGTGGTTGTTTGTCTGGGATAAAGTCTCAACCTACTAAAGCGATTAAAAAAATTACCCCACTTTTTACAGTTTGTTACAACTAAAAAGATCGGAAAGCGTATAACTCATTTATGATGTCTGTTAAAAGCCAAAACAATTAAAAATAAATAAAAATTAATTTTTATAAACATAAGCATATGTTCAAAATAAAATAAGAAACTTTAAACATTATAATTTTTAGTAAAATGCCAAATGCCAAAAACAAATCAAACCTCAACAATCAAAGGTAGGTTCACTTCATCGTCGAAAAGATCACCGGAAATATTTTGACTGGGGAGTTAGTTTAATGGAAAAATGGTCCTTTTGCAGCAGTCTTTAGAATATTATACTTTTCCACTGAATTAACTAGTCTTGTCTATAAATGATTTTACTTTTAAATAAAATGTAAAGTTATATTTTAGTAAAGCGTTATGAAATTTTTCAGATCTATTAGATTATAAGAAACTGGCTTTGAACGGGTACACAAATTTCTTTAATATGTAAACCGCTAAAAACTTGAAATATGATTCGCCAATTTAGATTTTCAAGAAATGTTTCAAACATTTTTTATACTATAGATATCGCCTTAAATAATTAATTAAATACCTCACTTCAAAAACCGTTGATTAAATCAAATTACCTTAATAAGAATACCCTGAATAAAAAAAGTAAGTGAATAAAACAATAGTGTACTGGAAGCCACCATGAAAGTAAAACTTTTCACAGTTGTTAATTGAAAGTTTTCGAAAAATTAATTATTTATTTAATCATAAATTGTTAATTAATAAGGGAAATAAAAACACTGGTAAGCAAAACTTGTTTTTTGTGACATGAACATAACAAAGTGTTTTTTATATCTATCACCTATAGTGTTTTTGCTATGAGGATTTTTGTTAAAAAAAATTTGCGATTTATATATATTATTGGTGTATTACTTTATTAAACAAAGAGCACATTAAAATGTTACTGTCGATGTTTTTCGGCAATATTTTGTTTTTGGAGTATCCCTTACAATGTTCAGCAGTAATCGGCAAGCAAACTGGCACTCCACTTGCCTTGGTTCCGTTTCTCCATAGCAGAAATATCTTAGTCGAACCGTTCCCCATGTTCGTCACTTACGGCACCTAAATTTTCGGGGAAAAAATAGTGAGCTTTAAGGGACATGTTGCAACCTATTTTTTATAGGCAGTAAGTAGTTCAGTCATAAGATCTTTGTAATTGTCAGCTTTCACATATCCAAGAAAATTTTTAACAACGCTTTTAAAGGCACTCCAGGCTCGTATTTCAGTTTCATTACTCTCTTACTTGTGGACCCATAATTATGCCCTCCTCAATCTTTGCTTTACTGACTATTGGCTATTTTTTATTTCAAATACAAGAACTCTCTTCCATTTATGTCCATTGCCTTAACAAAACTCTTCATTAAACCCAATTTAATATGCAAAGGTAGTAATAATACCTTTTTGCGATCAACTAGAGGTTTTGTCCCAGAGTGAGTGCCTGACGTACTGGCCACTGCTTCTATACATAATGACAGTCTGTCGTACGGCTGTCCCATTCGCAAAGCAATCAACAATATTTCGTATATCTTAGTTGCATTCCAAGAAGAAAGACTATTACTTTCAGGTCTCCACATATCGCCCAACCATACCCATGATAACGGATGTGCTCTAAAAGAACTCTCATATTCGTGTATGATTCTTTCATATGAATCGCATTAGCTAAGGGCACAAATGGATATTTGTTACAATTATGAACCAATACCGCATTTATAGTAAGTTTAGAGGAATCAATGAAAAGACGCTAATCAGATGGATCATGTTTCTGTTCTAGTGCGTTAAACAAAAGGTTAACTTCTGAACGGAATACTAGATCCCCTTTTTGAAGAAAGCAATTTGTGAATGTGAAGGTTCCAACATTTTAGTCTGGATACTAAAAGAAACTGCAATTTAGAAAGGCTTAGATCTCGAACTTAGTCATTAAGTTCGCCCTGTGAAATGGTGAAGATCCTGGTAAATCAAATAAAGGATCAGTTGTCATTTCCTGTGAGGTTTCTGTAACATCACTTGAAGAGCTAGCCGATTCTAGTTCCCCATCGAGACTCTAAGATTCTGGTGCTTTTGGAATAGGATGTTGTTCACTGTGTTTGACAGGTCTTAAAGCTGATGGTAATTTACAGTACCTAACTGTATGTTTAGACTTCGGTTCAATATCTTTAATATTCGTAGGGCAAAAATTGCAGTCAATAACATGGTCTTTAGGTTTTCCAGGTTTAGGTTTTTAACGATTTGAACCTTCTAACCAAACTGTTAAAAATGTTACACAAGTTTTACAACAGATATGAGGGGCCCATGCTTTGTCTTGGTCTCCAACTTTAACACCAAAATACAGTTCGTAAGCTTTTAGCAAAAGCGGAGTAAAATTACGTTTTTGCGATTTAAGAGTTAGTTCACCGCACACATAAAAAAAACTGTTGGCATTATTTACGCACTCCCTAGACATTGTACCTAAAAATCTTAAACACAGTAATTTCAAAAACGTTAAAGAATGTGACCTCAAAAACGTTTTGCTATCCAAACATAGAACACGTAACCGATTCGGACACCGTTAGTCTACTGATAAATTTTGTAAAATAAAATGATTATAAATACCACGTTTACTTCAAACAAGCAGGCAGAACCGGTTTAAGCCGGATAAATCCCTGATCATATGAAAATATGAAATGATGCAATATAATGATGTATGTATTGTAAAATCTAAAGCCGCAGGTAGCAGAATATCTGTGGGTGATAGAAAAAGTATGTTTTCAGATTTGACGTCAGGATATCAAACTGCATTAGAAACACCTAAGAATTTTCATGTCACAAATTATGTGTCTGCCAGTGTAACAGCTGACCAGATATCGAACTACTGCTATGAACAAAAAGTAATAAGGCGTTGTTCATAATTTTAAAATTCTTAATTTATCTTTTATGATCTATGTCGTCGCCCTCAAAATAATCCCCTTTGACCCGAATACACATTGAGAGTGTGTGTTCCTATCCTCGAAACAGTCAGTTTCCGGAATAATCATCATTGAGCTTAGCGATTTAAATTTAATGTCATCAATTGACTCAAAACAGTTTCCCCGGAATGGTTGTTGGAGTTTTTTGAATAGCCAGAAGTCACACGGACCCTAATCAGGCGAATACGGTGATTGCAGCACGATGTTGGTTAAGAATTTGGTCAAAAAGTCGTGAAGAATTAATGCAGTATGCAATGGTGCATTATCGTGGTGTAAAAACCAAGATTTATCGACCCATAATTCAGACCTCTTTTTACGAACCGCGCAAACGACGTATAACATTCATATAGTATTCTTAGTGGACAGTTTGGCCGGTCGGCAGGAATTCGCAGGGTGCCAACCCTCGTTTTCGTCTTCGGCTCAGCTTTTTCGCTATATTCGGCGACTGATCGTCTGTTTTCAGGTCGTTAGCAAAGATACAAGGGTCTTAACCAGTAATAATACGTTTCTCGAGATTATGGTAATCGGAAAGCATTTTTCCACAGACGTAATGTGATGCTGTTTTCCGAAAAAGTTTAATGATTTTGGAACCAGTCGCGGCTTTACTTATCGACGAATGGGATTTCGCTCGAAATTTAAATTTAAAAGTCTTACTTTATATTTCCCACAGTAGTAATCGAAAATAGTTCAAGTACTAATTATTTCAATTAATCTCTCAACGTCATAGAGTCAAATATAAATTTGGTCACACAACACGACTGCGCGATTTTAAATTCATCATTTAGTATTTTAACTTTGCTAATGATTCTCAGCTACCAATTTCACAATATATACTTGTATTGGTTATTTTGGATACACTTCTGATTGGTAAATTCGCAATGACAATGGAATGATCCTCAGTAGCAATCAAAGCTTCATTGTGTCACTGAACGATATCGTTGGATCTTCTCTTGACCTTGTACGATATCGTTACAATATATAATATAGCATACGTATCATCGTCCATCGAATTTTGTGATAATCGTCGGTACCATAGAAAATGGTAGACGATTCTGCTACTTCAGGTCTGATAACTTTAACAAACAACCGTCGCAAAAAAAAGCAATCAGACTTTCCTGAAATGACAGTACATACATAAGTTAACAATAGTTAACCTACTGAAGTTCCCATGATGCCAAAAATTGCAATGAATACAGTCTGGATCGTTCACTTCATGCGCGATCAAATTAAATGTTTGGTCAGCCGTTGTAATTCGATGATCAGCTCGAGGCATGAGCATGACACATGAGCGTGGGAATCCTTATGAAAGTAATTAGAGACCGACCCTAACGGCAGCAGCGATGGTAAGACTAATAGGTTAGCTTAGTTAACTCATTTCAAAGTAACTTGGGTAGTCGACAACACCGTCGCTACCGCTAAAGATAACTTAGGAAGCTATCATTAAAAATAACTGGCGCCCAACCAGAGGAAACCCACGCAGAAAGGACCACCACTACCACCATCACCTGGAGGCAGAGGAATCAAGACCCCACCGATAAATTATGTAAGTGAAACTTTTTTTCTCTCCGCCTTCTGTTTATAATTATATTAGTGATAATTTGACAATTTAAGTGTGGTTAGTGTGGTTGTAATAAACAGGGTTGTACTTTGAACTCCTGTTTCCCTTTTTTTTATTTTTGTGTACTGACGGCCGCTGCCCGTCCGTGCCATCTTAACTACCTTGCATGAGCAAACTTGAGACGAACGAACTGTTGGACAGACTTGACAACCAACTTTTGACAAGCAAACGTCTCACACGCGAACAAGATATGAAAGAACAACGACTGCAGGGTTTTATCAATGCGGCAGTCAGCGCCGCACTACAAGTACAAAGGAAAGACTTTGAAACCAAGCTAGAGCAGCTTACAAACCAGTTTCAGGCCACAACTGTGGCAGCTGCTGAAATTAAGACTTACGAACCAATAAAAATCATAGACGGGCCTGGATGCAGTTAAATCACTTCCAGAGTTCGATGGCTCACAGATATGGTATGATATATTTAAAATCTACGTGAGTAGTTCAAAACACTACCAAGCAGTCCTCATAATTCGCAACAGAATTAGGGCATCGGGTGATGCAGTTTTAGCATCATTCAACACGGTCCTTAATTTCGACGCTTTCATTAGCCGTTTAGATTTTACATACTCAGACAAGCAACCATCGCATCTGCTCGAGCAAGACCTAGCAACGCTAAGGCAAGGACAATTGTCGATTATTCAATTTAATGAGGAAGTTGAGAAAAAACTCACTCTTCTCACAAATAAAACTACAATGACGTTTGACACCGACCAGGCACGGTACATGAATGACAAGTATAGGGCCGATGCACTGCGCGTATTCGTCTCTGGGTTAAAGAGAAACCTCACGGATGTTATTTTTGCGGCCCAGCCCAAAGATTTGCCCTCGACTCTTGCAATGGCCCAGGAGATAGAAGAATAGAATCACGATAGGCACGCATTTGCGGCCCAGTTTGCAAGATCGTTGGAGGAAAAAAACCTCAGACAACCTCAATACCGATCTTATTAGAAGCAGTCCGACATTCAGTACAGAACTGGAAGAAACCCCTATTTCACCAGGGAGCAAGGAGACCGCCCTCCAAAGCGCGACCAAGTTGAGAAAATGGAAGTCGGTCCATTCTCGAGGTTCCTGGTAAGGTCCAACAAGAGACTAGACGACAAGGTCACTCCACCGTACGTCGAGGAAAGAATGGACGCTGATCTAGGAACAACCGTTCTTATTAAAGGGAGGGTGGTCCACAAGGACAACCTGAAGTGAAACTCTCGACATAATACTTTTTTTTACTTAGTTTTGAATTTCAGGCATACGCCCATCTTCGCACTTTTGACTTGGGCTGCGCTGACAGCTTCCAAAAACACACTACTCGCACGCGGACTACATACTGATCCTGGACGGTACTGCAGTAATATGGAACGAGATGAGGTACATAAGGCACATATCAAACTTAACGGAATATGGACAATACATACAAGAAACCACAGACTTCATTAGCGTCTTCCGACAATCACACATGAGGAAGATCTTAAAAGTAGACTCCAGGCATTTATGTACTTTATTAGGGACATTAGGAGTACACCATAGGCATGCTCGGAGCCTAAACTTTTTGGGCTCCGCCCTGAAGGTAATAGCCGGCACGCCTGACTTCAATGACTTACTACAAGGAAGACTAACGGAGCAAGAGCTAATACAGTCAAACAATGAACAGATCGTCATTAATTCCAGAACTCAGGAGCAAATTAACGCCCTCACGAATACGGTCAGTAAAATTCTCAATGTAAAAAAAAAGGAAAGAAATAGATTCATTGCACCTCTATGAAACACGTTTGGCTAGAAACAGAATTTTAACACTAGAGATTCAAAATTTAATAATTGCAATCACACTGGCAAAATTTAACATAATTAACCCAGCTTTATTGATGCAGATGATTTGGAGGCGGTTATGAAGGAGAGTTTCACAGGAGTTACAATAACCCAATTGTTTGGCATAGCTATAGTTAAGGTTTTAGCAAGTAAGGAAATTGTAAGTTTTGTTATCGGTTTTCCTAGACCTAAGTTATTATGTAAGAAGATTACTATATTCCCCGTATCACATGCTGGCCGTATATTGCATTTATTGAACAACATTTTAACTGCCTGCGGAGGCAACATTACTGCTGTTATATCCTGCATTGATACGCCAATGGTAACGTTATGTAAAGAAGCCGAAACTGAAGCTTGCGCACAACACTCCGGCGCTGTAGCACACTGTGCCACCAAGCCCAGCGACTTATCCCCCATTGTCGTCGTCGACGATGGTATAGTTTTGATAAACGATGCAATAGTCAAGGCTAGCATAGATAATGGCCCTGAAATGTTTATTAATGGCACTTATCTTGTTACATTCGAACGCACCGCTTTTATCAATGACACAAAATACGTTACTCTCAATGGATACCCTAAGAGACTGCCACAACAGGCTGCCTCCGCACGGATCAGCATAACCTCCCATCACACCCTACTAAGCCTACCATTTCTCCACAAGCTAAGTGAAACAAACTTGCGACACATCGCTGAATTACGCATACGAACGATAGCTACACCACTAGTAACCACAGTTATTTGTGCCACAATCGCCGTAATCCTTGCTGGATCAATCATCTTACTAAAGCGTAGGCGACGAAGAGAAACTTCTAAGGCGGTGCGTCAAGTGTTGGAAAGGTTGGGTATGGCCGAGGACGACCATGTTTTGAAAGAGGGAGTAGTTAACAATAGTTAACGTAATGAAGCTCCCATGCTGCCAAAAATTGCAATGCATGCAGTCTGGATCGTTCACTTCATGCGCGATCAAATTAAATGTTTGGTCAGCCGTTGTATTTCGATGATCAGCTCGATGCATGAGCATGACACATGAGTGTGGGAATGCTTATGAAAGTAATTAGAGACCGACGCTAACTGTTTATTAAATAAACAGTTTTAGAACGAAACTCAACGCGTTAACTCATTTCAAAGTAACTTAGGTAGTCGACAACACCGTCGCTACCGCAAAAGGAAATTTATTAAAAAATAACTAAAAGTAACTTGGGTAGTCGACAATACCGTCGCTACCGCTAAAGATAACTTAGGAAGCTATCATTAAAAATAACTTATACGAACCATTGAATATGCAATGTTTCCACTGGGGTGCCTTGCTTACTGGGCATTCATTTTTATACTCTCACATGTTGCTACATTGTTTGCTCACCTAATGGATGCTTGTATTACCTAAAAGTAATCGAGTAAAATATAAGGACCTATAAAATATGGGTATAAATAATCAGAATGATGAGACGAGTTGAAATCTGAACGGTTGTCTGCCTTTCCGTCTGCGCAGACGATAACTTCAGCAGAAATTAAGATATCTTAATGAAATTTGGTTCACGTTTTCCTTGCAGCGCTCGCAAACGCAATTAAGAGAAAACTACAATTTAAGCACTAGATTAAGGTATAATCCATGGTACAGAGAATTGCAGTAACAAGGGGCTCCTGTGGGCTAAAAATTCTGAAAAACGTGCGTGGCCCGTTCTTTAATAGTTTGTATGCACATATTGCACAGGAAAAATCCTTTAAGGATAAAATAGGATTAAAACCCGCCCACCCATAATTTATCGGCTTTGTTGAAAAGCTGCTGAAAGCTCGATAAGTAAATCCACCAAAGACATTTAGTTGTACATTTAGGACGACACAAGAAGACTTTTTGGGAGCTGAAGTCAAAATTATCTCCAGCTGCTCGATTAATTTCAACTTCAATCGGATTACAACCCCACCTAATTCCTATTTAGCACAATTTTAATCTCAGCATGATTCTTTTATTTTCCAGTATAAAAATCAAGGACCAATGCATATATTTGGATAAAACTTTTCAAAAAAAGTGTCTTTAAGGTTCAGATCTAAACTCTGTCAATTTCATACCCACACACTAAATATGGGGTCCACGTATTGTATGTGACTGACTTTTGTTGAAAATATCGGTCATTGTGAGAGATATACATAAGTATAATTAAAATTAGTAAATATGCCTTTCCTAATAAACGTTTTAAATTATAACATGCCATGGCTTACAAAAATCTTCTAAAAATTGTTTTCTCTTGCAATTCACTGCAATTGTTCCCATTGAGAATTATTATATTTCATAAGATTATTTGCCATCCGAATGCACGAAAACATTCCAGCTCTGAATGTATTTATCGCCTGGGGAAGCAGAGCAAGACCTCTACTCCGGTAGAGAGATCAGTTAGAGGAAGACCTGGCTGCACTTGGTATTTCGAATTGAAGCCAAATTGCGAAAAGATGAAACGACTTGCGTGCTGTTGTTAACTAGACTATAATCGCGTAAGCGGTGTCTACGCCAATAAAGATGAGGTATACTTATCTAAAATGGACTGAATCGGGTAAATAATTCACCTAGCTCCCATAAACCTTATCGAAATATTTTCGATCTTCCGTTTACTTTAATTGCTATTCGGACTTTTCATGGTAGGGCAATGGAACGTCTGCTCCATCGTCATCGATTTAGGAATCGGGTTCGTCTTCTTCTGGTGTTATAATTTTACTGTCATTCAGCAGACTGGAGAAGTGTTCCCTCTATAATTTTAGTATGCTCTGGGCAACGGTCACTAGATCATCTCTGGGGGTTATACAAGAGTATGCTCCGGTCTTGATACCTTCTGTTAGTCGCCGAGTCAAAACCTCTGAGCATATGTGCACCTAAAACAGACGTACCTTCCGTCTATCACAACATGATCGATTGTTGACGGATTTTCGATTCGGGGACGGATAACTTTTTTGCCCACTCTGGCATGAGAGTCGCCGAACATGATTCTGATATCGTAGCGGAAGCAGCTCTAATGATCACATCGTCCTTCTCTTCCGTTGGGGCGTGGGCGCAAATCAAAGATATGTTGAAGAACTTCGCTTTATCGAAACCAACATTACGAATGTCAAATTCCGAGGCGAAAATGTATTACACATCACAGTCGTAAAATTACTGTAAACTAGTGTTTGGAAAATTTGCCGTATAAAAAATACTGGGTGTGTAAAATTACTGATAGATTTCAGCACAATCGGCCATAGCAAAATTAAGGGGTTATATACCATTTTCAATTTAAAAAAATCAAAATCTTTTTATTGCTTTATCTTAAAGAACAACTCCTTCAGAGTATTTTCTCAAATTTTCATAGAGATTCGAGCAGTTGAAAAAAAGTTACAGCACAAACACAAGCGGCCAGCGTCACGTGCGAATATCTCGAAATGGTTTTTTTGAAAAATGACTTTACGGTGACATGGATTGGTGGAAAACTACTAAACCTATTTTCTTCAAATTTTTTTTTAAATGTTCGAAATTAAATTTTTCGCACACTTTTTACGCACAAACTTTTTTTCGCCGAAATGAATTTTTTAGTGAAATTTCTAGTGACCAAAAAGTTAATTTTTTGCATAAAACGTTCACGTGTGCACAAACAAAAAAAATCATAAAAACTATAGTTCAAACACAAGGAATTACACTAAACTAATGAAATTTGTTTACTTTTATGGTTTTAGTTGACTTGTTCGACCTGGGGAAGTGTCACCGCAAGGCTCTGCCAAAAAAGGCCTCTAAGGGAAACAGCCACCTCTTAAAAACTATTTGATATTTTTTTACAAAATTTCGCACAAACATTGCTAATAAAGTGTACTATCAAAACATAAAAACATTCGTGCAATGAAATAAATGCTACATACCTAAAAAAAATCCAAACTTTCCATTTTTTCTTCGACAAAGAAGGTATATAACCCCTTAATGTAAACAAGTAAGGAAGGGCTAAGTTAGGGTGTCACCGAACCTTTTATACTCTCGAACGATAAAGTGATAATCGCGATTTCATTATCCGTCATTGACATATTTTTCAAGAAAATGTTATATACCGAATTTCATTAAAATCGGTTGCGTAGTAGTAGTGGTTTTCGGTCCATAAGTGGGCGACGCCACGCCCATTTTCAATTTTTAAAAAAAGCCTGGGCGCAGCTTCCTTCTACCATTTCTTCCGTAAAATTTAGTGTTTCTGACGTTTTTTGTTAGTCGGTTAACGCACTTTTAGTGATTTTCAACATAACCTTTGTGTGGGAGGTGGGCGAGGCTATTATCCGATTTCTTCCATTTTTTAACTGTATGTGGAAATGCCTGAAAGAACCGACTCTATAGAGGTTGGTTGACATAGCTAAAGTAGTTTCCGAGATATGTACAAAAAACTTAGTAGGGGGCGGGGCCACGCCCACTTTTCCAAAAAAATTACGTCCAAATATGCCCCTTTCTAATGCGATCCTTAGTGCCAAATTTCACTTTAATATCTTTATTTATGGCTTAGTTATGAGACTTTATAGGTTTTCGGTTTTCGCCATTTTGTGGGCGTGGCAGTGAGCCGATTTTGCCCATCTTCGAACTTAACCTTCCTGTGGAGCCCAGAAATACTTATACCAAGTTTCATCATGATATCTCAATTTTTGCTCAAGTTACAGCTTGCACGGACGGACGGACAGACAAACATCCGGATTTCAACTCTACTCGTCACCCTGATCACTTTGGTATATATATAACCCTATATCTGACTCTTTTAGTTTTAGGACTTACAAAACTATAATACTCTCCTTAGCAACTTTGTTGCCAGAGTATAAAAATTTAGATATCTTAATGAAACTTTGCACACAT
Organism: Bactrocera tryoni; assembly: GCF_016617805.1. Taxonomy (NCBI): domain Eukaryota; kingdom Metazoa; phylum Arthropoda; class Insecta; order Diptera; family Tephritidae; genus Bactrocera; species Bactrocera tryoni. The sequence continues at coordinate 478,848 of NW_024396545.1, forward strand.
GTTCTTAGCACACTGATGTTGGCGATTGCTGATGTGCGGAATCGGACCATAAAATTGATTTACTTTTGCATGATAGTTTTTTTGACTGGTGATGAAAGGATCTAAGCTCAAAGCAATCGGTTTAGGAAGTTCTGATTTGAGGTGATCCGTTAGTTTTTTCATGTATGATGGAGTCGATACATCTTAACGTCCTTATTGCTTGACTCAGCAGATTCTTATGAGAGCTCTTCAATTGAAACTGGTGAAATTGAATAATATCAGGAGCGTGAATTAAAATTTTACGGACTGACGAAGGAAGATAATACCAGAAATATTTTGAAGTTAATTCCTTTGCAGGATCTAGCGCAAATCTAGTGCATTGAGGGTTTATTAAACTAATTCATTTAGAAATTGAATTCGAACAGGACGGCAATAGTGGGTGGACGTAGGTCGGTCTGCAGTTTTTCCAAATTTGTTTGTGCTCTTCATCATTTTGCGATTTTATTATCAGTTATACAGGGACATATGCCGTGACAAATAAATTATTGTCTTCCAAATTATTATTTTTAAATTTCTGCTTATATTCGCTCTGACCAGAATTGCCATCAAAGCCACATATTCCTATTGATAATAGGTAATTAGAGGACTCATTCCGTTCATTAATTACATTTTTGACGCAATGTAATCCAATAATTTTTTTATCTCAACTTCAAAATCAGATTCTGAGACCTTTATTGGCTCAGGATAACTGTTTTTCTTTGAAACTTTTTAAAAGTTAATATCAAGTTTTTTGTTAACGAAGCTTGTAATAAGTAAATAATGAAGCTTTATTAAATTTTTTTCGGTGATAAGTTATATTTCTTCACACATTTCCTAAACACCAAAATTCAAAAATATATAGGCGTGGAAGTTTATATCGATATGATGTGCCTAAATAAAAGTACGTATAAAACAAAGATTTAATAAAAGTGAGAAAATGATAAAATGAAAACCAAAGCTCAAATATGTGTATATATAACATAAAAAACAATAAAAAATGCACGAATATACGTACACTTAAATACAAAAAATTATAAAAAATAACACACAAAAAATCGCACGCCTGGTAGAATTACATGAATAACAAAGAAAGTTGTAGGTGAAACCAAAAGCATAGACTTAGAAAACATTAACTTATAGCCCTGACAGACGAGCAAAATTAATGCGCTTTAAGCAACGCTAATGCGCATTGAAATTTTATGGTGACAGACGGCAGACTTGTGCATTTGGACAGCTGATAGTGAAATTTGTGTATTTATTAAAACAAAAAGTGAAATGAAAGTGTGTGAAAAAGTGAAGAATATTGGAAAAATGGATAGCAAATTGTGCGTTGTTTATTTTCTGCCATCTAAAAATAATAAAATTTGTTTTTGTTAATATACTTGCACATAATTTAATTAGCAATATAAAAACTGTTTACCTCTGAAGCTGTAAACACAAACAAGGCGGCAGATTTCAAGCGACATCTGTCAAACAATAGCAAAAATCTGTCATTTTTAACCAATGTTGCCTACTAAATTCAGCCAAATGCACGAAATTCTTGTGCATTACAAACTTGCATTCACATGGGTAAATGCGCAAATAAATGTAATTGCCCGATAATGCATATTAGCGCTGTCGTCTGTCAGGGCTATAATATAAACAAACTTGACTAATTTAAGGGCGAGACAGGGATCACAACGTTTTGTATATCTTCAATCGATGTATAAGGAAAAACATACCACTCAAAAGGGCACCTACAAAACAATTGTTTTAAATTAATAACACAACATATTATTACATAAAAACTACTTTGTTATATAACATAAGCCTTTATTATCAATACTCATTTCGATTTATGGGGATTAAACACGATTTTATATCGCAATTTAATTTATTATAAGAGCTAATTTTTATGCTATTTTCACTGCACAGTCCGTGTGTTTCTATTGTCTCATTTCTCTGGCTTTTCGTAGCCCCTACGACTGGGATAGACCAAAAATGTATTTACCGTTAGTTTTATTGGTGTTTTAAGAAATAGCCTTGACACAAACAGTGGCAAATTTCAAACTTTTATTTTTTTATTTTTGGCCTATGAAATCGATCAGTGTGCATTGCCAAAAAGTGGTTTGGCTAATTTTGAAAAAGTGAGCGTGATCCCGACTTCTTACAGGTCTAATATACATTTCTGACAAATCGCTAAAGCTAAATCAACCAATTTTGCATATGTTAACTATATTCAAAATTTGCTCATGATAAATGTAACCCAGCTCATTCCCTAGGACTCTGAAAATTTCGCTAAGTCGCTGATTTTCAAAAATTTTCATTCGGCGAGGGATCAGACGCATACCTCGTGATATAAATATTTCGTCAAAATTAATTTTTTTGGTAATGTTATTTGAGGTTAAATTTTAGTTCACGGAAAAATGGCAAAACAATTTCCTCATAAACTACTGCAGATAAATCAATGAAATTTTTTATAATCAAAGAAAAACGTTCATGCTATATCAATAATATTTTTTCATGGTCAAATTGTTTAAATAATAATATTTTACATACATTTTTGTTAACAAACTGAAGATTTTTATTCCTTCTTCACACTAAAACAAAAATGCAAACTATGTGATAGGTGGTTTAATGAAATTTTCGGAGTCTATTTGACCTGGTTTGACCCTATTATGGTCTGTTTCTGTAATCCTGTATTCCTAGCCTATAGTCCTAGCCTTTATATACCAAATTTATTGACACATTCACAATTTCGTCTTATAACGGTTGCTTTCTTCATTCATAAAAATAAAAATTTGTTCTTATCCCTTCTTTCCTTGTTCATCAATAATTTCTTACAGTTATAAGGAAGTGTATTCTAATAACGCTATATGGCAAAAACGGGATATTCCAAAACACTTTTTTCGAGGTTGAGTTATAGTAAAATAGTTATTTTTCCCTTTTTCGAAGTTAAAATAAATAAATCTTCTGTTTGCCTTCCAAGTTTGAAGTTGATCTAAACTTAGTTACTAAAACGGTAAAAGTATTGACATAATCTACTTAATAATAATTAATTTTTGTAGATAGATATGGGAATATCCTAATGGAAACCCTTTTGAAAGGGAAAGTGCATATGACGTTAAAGTTCATTTAATATTTGCTTATCCTGAAATGCAACTTTCAAGAGAAAAAATATTTTAAACAAATTAGTGATAGCAACAGGAAATTTGGATAAAGACGATGATGATGATGACGAATACGATATTAATTTAGAGGATAACAAAAGCAACGATTCAAAATCAATTTCATAAAAACTTTATAATTAAAATTAAAATTTTGGGGCTAACTTGAACTAAAGATTGGTTTATCCTAAGACTAGATGAGTGTTGTGCAGTGTATTTTAAAAATAATTTTGTTTTGTTTCTTTCAGTGCCACGTATGGGACATGTTTAGTTTTGGATGGAATTATTCAGTGCACTACTCGGGATGAGTTTTCCTACCAAGAAATGATATCATTTTTACCGTTAAATAGCCATCCTGCTCCGAAAAAAGTTCTTATTGTGGGAGGTGGTGATGGAGGTGTTGCGCGAGAAGTTTCGAAACATCCTTTAGTTGAAGAAATTCATCAAGTAGAAATTGATGAAAGAGTAGTAGAGTTATCAAAAGAATTTTTACCAAATATGGCCTGTGGATTTAAAAACCCCAAAGTTAAGCTTACCATTGGAGATGGATTTAAATATATGAAAGAACATGCAAACGAATTCGATGTAATTATAACTGATAGTTCAGATCCTGTTGGTCCTGCAGAATCATTGTTTCAAGAAAGTTACTATGAACTCATGAAAAATGCGTTGCGGCCAGGAGGCATAGTGTGCTCCCAGGGAGGAAGCTTTTGGTTGAACTGTGCGTATGTTAAAAAGATTATGGATGGATGTAAAAAGCATTTTACCAAAGTATCATACGCTCATACATCAATTCCATCGTATCCATGTGGACATATTGGTTTCGTGATTGGTTGTCTTGATTCGAATACAAATTTCAAAACCTCGTTACACAATCTCAGTGAAGCGGAATTGGAAAACATGAAACTGAAATATTATACCAGAAATATACATTCTGCGGCTTTTTCATTACCACGATGGGTAGAATTATTTCTCTCTAACAAATAAGTAGAAGTAAAACTTTAGTTTTGTTTTAGGTTTTTAAATGAAAAAACCCAAACAATAAACGTGTTTTTCGCTTCGAAAACGCTTTCTACGTGTTTTTTATCACGGCTTGGACGATTATTTTTAAAACGTTTTAAATACATATATTGGAAATTTTAGAAAACCATTTAATATTCTTAAATTTACAAACCCTATTGCACCGGCTAGTCATTTGGTATTAAAAATTTGTTGGTTGATTGATTACATGTTTGGTTAGACATTTGTGTAAACTGAACAATCTTTTTCCTTATATTAATAGTTAACCTTGTTGTTAGCAAACGACACCACTATCGTAAATAAAAGTTACCTGTCTTTTATAAAAATGGATAAATTTTCATCTTATTATAATACTATTAATGTTATGATGAGACTTTCAATCTCTTATTTTATATTTTTGAAAAATGTCTGTCAATATTTGATTTTATATATCCATTATATGCTAAATTTTGTTTCTTATTTTGTTTCGTTGTATAGTGAATTAAAAATCACATCTTTTTCTTTCTGAACGGCGTAGACACGGCTTACATGATTATAGATGAATTAACAACATCGCGCCCGTCGTATCTTCACTTCGCTAATTGGAATCAATTGGAGATTTCCAGCTGCAGCCGGCTTCTTCTTCACTTGATCTCATTGTCTACTGAAATATAGTAATGTAATGTATGCGGTATTCGACGTTGCCAATGTGCAAAAGACCTTAAAACTTCTGCAAAACCTTTGTCTGGAACACTCCTAACGGTGACTCATGAAATGTTGTCATTGTCCATTCCTCCAGCTAGATGCGAGAGTGCCGGGTGGCGCCTTGGTATGCACAAACACATAAGGTATGCCGACGGATGGTCTGCATCCCTCTATAAGGTGTCGGTAGCCAAGGTGGAAGGGAAAAAGACTAGAGGCGGTGGCCAAATGTGATCTTCCGATGAAGGCTTGTACTCGAGTCTTGCTTCGAGCGTAACTTCCACATGTTATGAAAATGAAGAGATGTTGCGATACCACAATCTTTCCATTTCCACCCAAGACTGGAGGGTGATACCGGATAGCGCTGATACTCCTTAACAGATCGTAGAGGAGACCAGTAACTATGGTTTTGGGAGGGTGGTCCTGCGAATGCTCCCAACTGAAGCCAAGATTCTGGCTTTAGTGGGGCGGAAGAGGATACTGGATAGTGACTATATCCTTTCGGACAAAGAGACCGCGGGGGGAGACTAGGCTCGGTAATGATATTGGTGCACAAATCGCAATGCTGGACAAGAGTTTGGAGCATGAAGATTTTTCAAATTAATCGCCAACACGCAAACATATCCTCAGCCGAACTCTTGCTTCCTCTAGGACGGCGTGAAGCTGATGTTGTCTTTATCCAAGTGCCATGAGTAAACAGCAATGGCATCTCTAAATTAAGGGTAAAGTAGTACATGTAGAACTAGAGCTGGTTTGTTGGTCAGAAATGAACTTAACGTTTTCCTTTTATCTAATTTCATCAACGAGGATATCGTCACTACCAGGCTGGAGTATAATGCTGGAGAAATCTCGCTTGTCTGCCTATATGCCGCATGACGACAAGTTGGAGTAACCTCCGAACCTGATGAGAGGAGCTCTGGTGGAGGCCAAACGAAGAAGAGCCGTAAGTTTTAACGCTCGAATCCCAATAATAGTAAAAGGGGAAATTTTCTCACTTTTTTGACTGATAACAGAGCCGAAGTCCTTGACGATTTGGAAAGTTCTAGATGACTTTTCTTTTCTGATCACATATATATTGGTTTCAGCCTTTACTCCCGTAGTGCAAATATATAGAAACTTTAGAAATACCAAGTGGGGCCTGTATTGCAGGAAGCTCCGATCAGCTCTTCTAGCCCGACTTGGAAGCCCGTAGAAGTGGCTCTAGTATGTGCAAATACTATTAGGTCCTTATTTCTTTTGATAACGTTAGAGACAAGAAGAACATTATTCTTTTTTACTGGCGTAGACACCGCCTAGGCGGTTGTAGTGAAGTTAACATCAACGCGCCAGCCGTTTCTTCTTTTCGAAAGGTGGCGCCAATTGAGGTTCCAAATGAAGCTAGGTCCTTCCAACTGAGTGGAGGTCTTCCTCTTCCTCAGCGCCTCGCGGCGGGTATTGCGTCGAACACTTTTAGAGCTGGAGTGTTTTCGTCCATTCGGGCAACATGTCCTAGCCAGCGTAGCCGCTGTCTTTTAATTCGCTGAACTCTGTCAATGTCGTCGTATATCTCATACAGCTCATTGTTCCATCGAATGCGGTATTCGCCGTGGCTAATGCGCAAAGGACCAAAAATCTTCTGCAGAACATTTCTCTCAAAATCTTATAACATCGATTCATCAGATGTTGTCATGGTCCATGCCTCCGCGCCATATAGCCGACGGGAATAATGAGTGACTTATAGAGTTTTGTTTTTGTTTGTCGAGAGAGGACATAACTTCTCAATTGCCTACTCAGTGCGAAGAAGCACCTGTTAGCAAGAGTTATCCTGCGTCGGATTTCCAGGCTGGCATTGTTGGTGGTGTTTATACTGGTTCCAAGATAGACGAAAATGTCTACGACTTAATATGAGAGCCAAGTCGTGAGTGCGACGACTGTTCGTTTGATCATAGGAGTCTTGCCCTCGTTCACTGCCAGACCCATTTGCTTGGGTTCCTTGTAATATCTGGAGAAAGCAGAACTAGCGGCGCGGGCGTTGAGACCAATGATATCAATTTAAACGACATACGTCAGCAACAGTACACTCTTATGGAAGATTGTACCTTCTCGATTAAAATCTCGAGCTCTAATTATTTTCTCCAGCAGCAGATTGAAAAAGTCGCTCGATAGGGAGACCCTTTATATGAAACTTCGTTTGGTATCGAAGGGCTCGGATTGCTCAACGTCAGTTAACGCAGCCGTATCAGTTTTGAGGGGATACCAAATTCAGACATCGCTCCTTTTCACGCTGTCAAAAGAAGCTTCGAAATCGACGAAGATATGGTGTGTGTCAATTAACTTTTCACGGGTCTTTCCCAAGATTTGGCGCATGGTGAATATCTGGTCGGTTGTTGATGTTCCAGGTCTAAAGCAATGGAGGAGGATGGAGTCATGTGTAGAAGTTCACGCAAGTAAGGAAAGTTCTCTGATCGCCATTCACTTGGGAGTGGCCAGAAACGATTCTTTTACACATGGCTCAAGCAGCTCACGACTTCCGGTCTTTGACAAAGTATCCTGTGGGTAGCCTAAGAACATCCGTTCGAAGGCGAGCTAAAGTGAGAAGGCGAAAAATCCCCTACATAGGGTTGTGCGCTAGGTTTGGGACCCGCCACGTAAAAAAACTCTAGCAATGAAAACTAAACGACAGCCTCGGAAGAGAAACCCCCTTTTGATGACGACCATGGAAAACGAAATAAAGGCTACGATATTAGGGCATGCACCTGGAAGGCCCGGTCCCTTAATTGGGAAGGTGCCGCTGCCCAGCTTGTTGATGTCCTCGTGAAAATAAAGGCTGACAGCACCGCCGTCCAAGAAGTGCGATGGACGGGACAAGGCCTGAGATGAGTACGTCCTAGTGGCATTTACTACAGTGGCCATATAAAGGAGCGCAAGTTTGGTGTGGGATTCGTGGTGGGAAAGAGACTCCGTCGCCGAGTATTATCATTCACTCCGGTGAATAACGATTGGAAATTAAATGTTATTTGGGGCACCCCGGACAGTGGGGTACTGTCTCCACTGTTTTGGATATTCGTTGTTAACAACATCCATAAAGAACTCGAGGATCGGAGCTATCGGGTCATAGCCTACGCTGACGATTCCGTTCTTATGGTTAACGGAAATTTCCTAAATACCGTCTACAAAGTAACTGAAGTGTCATTTTAATCATAGCGCCCGTGGACATTGCTGATATTGCTGCGAGGTGTGGTATAAATTTTAGGGAACCGACATTCTCTCCTTTTTTAATCGCTTTCCTGGAAAATTTGGACTCCCACTCGGGAGATGTGAATGGGAAGAAGAGACACATTGAGCTCTTTCATGGATTAAAGGAGGGAAAATTACAGCGTAAGAGATACTGAAGTACTGTCCTGATCATTGTCCTACATCTTACATCTTGTAGGAGTTCTTACTGGACACCGTCCCATAGGCAGTAATGCGGTAAGGCTTAACGTTTTGTCAGTTGGTAGTCTTTTAGGCAGTTTCTCCTCTGTTTAGCCTTTGCAAGGCTGATTATCAAACATTTCGGTAATCTTACATTCGGTAAACCATAAGGCATAACCGAAACTGATATTAGCCGCCCCAAAAAATTTGTGACAGGCTTAAAGCGCTTTGCCGATCTTAAGATCTTATGATCCAGTATTTAAGAGTTTATAGCTAGCACAACTGACTAGCGTTCTAAGTTGTACAAATGATATCTTCCCTAGGATCGACTTTTTAACCAAATCTAACCTAACAGTGCGTCTGCAACATATATTTAGCAGATCGGAAATGATGAAGGACTTGTAGAGTTCGGCCTTTGTTCATCGAGAGAGGACTTCACTGTCTACTTGCCTTGGAATATGAGTATATATACAAAGCACTTATAGAGATTTATTTCACTGATTATATCACTCACCATTTAACAGAGCACTTAACCTTTAAACATAATACAAAACGCAAAAAAAGTATTTATAATTTCGGAATCGGATTTTATTTTGCCCTCTGTAATTGCAATAGTTGTAAATTAAATTTTTCAATATTTATTCGCATGAAAAAACGAGAAGCTGCGACGGGCGCTGTGTTGCCAGTTCAAGAGCTGAAATGAAAACGAGCCTCTGTTTCTGGTCGATGTGGACGGCAGCACAGGTGGCATCGGGTTGGTAGTGGTTGCGTACTTCTTCGACGCTTCGTTGGTGTTGACGCTGGTGACATATCTACGTAAAAAAGTTATTGTGATTATTCTTTTGTTAAATTTAAATTTATACAGGCGGTGGCAAGCATGGATCATCATGTGAATCAACTTTTTTGACATATTTTCAAAGGTTATTATTATTCGATTAATCGGTTTTTTATACTGCATTTGTATTTCGGTAATATCGGCAGCTATGTTAGCGTTCTGCTTTGAGCTCTGAGATCAACAAGTCGTATATGACCGTCGAAGCATGTAATAGCCAAAGGAGGTACATCGACAATCTTCAAGCTTAGGCGTTTTTATACTCTCGCAACAATGTTGCTAACGAGAGTATTATAGTTTTGTTCATATAACGGTTGTTTGTAAGTCCTAAAACTAAAAGAGTCAGATATAGGGTTATTTATACCAAAGTGATCAGGGCGACGAGTAGAGTCGAAATCCGGATGTCTGTCTGTCCGTCCGTCCGTCCGTCCGTCCGTCCGTCTGTCCGTCCGTCCGTGCAAGCTGTAACTTGAGTAAAAATTGAGATATCATGATGAAACTTGGTACACGTATTCCTTGGCTCCATAAGAAGGTTAAGTTCGAAGATGGGCCAAATCGACCCACTGCCACGCCCACAAAATGGCGGAAACCGAAAACCTATAAAGTGTCATAACTAAGCCATAAATAAAGATATTAAAGTGAAATTTGGCACAAAGGATCGCATTAGGGAGGGGCATATTTGGACCCAATTGTTTTGGAAAAGTGGGCGTGGCCCCGCCCCCTACTAAGTTTTTTGTACATATCTCGGAAACTGCTATAGCTATGTCAACCAAACTCTACAGAGTCGTTTTCTTCAGGCATTTCCATATACAGTTCAAAAATGGAAGAAATCGGATAATAACGACGCCCACCTCCCATACAAAGGTTATGTTGAAAATCACTAAAAGTGCGTTAACCGACTCATAAAAAACGTCAGAAACACTAAATTTTACGGAAGAAGTGGCAGAAGGAAGCTGCATCCAGGCTTTTTAAAAATTGAAAATGGGCGTGGCGCCGCCCACTTATGGACCAAGAACCATATCTCAGGAACTACTAGACCGATTTCAATGAAATTCGGTATATAATGTTTTCTTAACACCCTGATGACATGTACGAAATATGGGTGAAATCGGTTCACAACCACGCCTTCTTCTAATATAAAGCTATTTTGAATTCCATCTGATGCCTTCTCTGTATAATACGAGTATAAACATTAGGAACCAATGATGATAGCGGAATAAAACTTTACAAAAATACGGTATTTGAAAAATATTTAAATGACGAATAATGAAATCTCGATTATCACTTTACCATGCGAGAGTATAAAATGTTCGGTGACACCCGAACTTAGCCCTTCCTTACTTGTTTTGTTTTGAGTTTTTCATCTCTACTTTTTTTGAAGATTTTTTATGCATTATTTCTTCTATCGGCAACTGTAATCATAATGAAGAAGTTTAATTATTTTTTTAATTTTTCTTAATAATATTAACGACTCCATGTCTGGATCACGTATAGCCAGAATATGTGCTCATTTCAGAAAATGCTCTGGAGTTATGACTTTGAAACCGGAGCGATTTTGCGAGAGGGTTGTGAGTGGCCGTAAATTAAGAACAGCTTCAATTCGAATTAATAATGTGTGGTAAATTTTTAGTTTCCAGCTGCTTTCTTGAAATGCAATCTGAAGCTAAGTAGTAGGTGTGGTCCCGCCCTGTTAATGGTTAAATGCACATATCTATCAAACCACTACAGCTACCTAAGCAAAAACTGCAGGGAATAAGTATGTATTTTTAGAATTTCTTTATACACTCAGTGAATCAAATTTTGTGTCGAAGTGTCAAGGCGTGACAAGCAATCTTACTTTCCATGTAACAAATTTTTAAACACCATCTAAATATACACAAATACAAACATATACACTTTACAAACAGCAATTATAAATCATGGTACCAGAACACACACGGAATGGAACAGGTGAGTTTCATCGGAGCCATTGTCAGATTTAGGTGATGGACGTGGCACCGCTCATTTTAATATGAAACTCTGTATCTCAGGATCTACCCAACCAAATTTAGTATATAGTATTATATGGACGTAACTATCTTATATCGTAGAAATTTGTGAAATCGAACGACAAACATATCTTAAAATTGAAATTTTAACAGATTCCTTCTTTGAGGAGTATACAAGTCAAGTACTAATTAGTAGATCGAGATAAGACTTTGCACAAATATTGTCCTTAAATAGGCGAAATGGGTTTAATGCTTCCCTGAGTCCCCATATACTTAATATAAATATCTTCGAAGTTCCGGTTATCTCAATGAATTTCACAGACCGTGTATTTCTAATGACAAAATGTATTCGTGCTTTAAACAGATATAATTGGATAAACACTTGTCCTAGCTTAATATTACTATTTTCAAACTTCTTTTTGGGTTTAGACTATATATATTGGTCAATCTATCAAGTTTCTACGTAAATATCTTACAAGATCTTTTTAAGTAATAATACATATGTCGTAATGCCAAAATTATTTAAATCCGGTTGGCGTTTTATACACGTAAAATATTGGGTAGTCGAAAAAATATTTTCATGTTGGAAAGGTGGGACTTTAAACTTCATTTAACCAAAAAAATTAAATTCGGGAAAGTTAAAAAAATTTGCAGTTGTTCAAAAATAAGTGAAAGTAATGAAAAAATTCTTTATATTTTGAAATTTTTGTATAAAAATGGGAAGAATGTCACGCAAGCCAACCATTGAAATTTGTGAAATTTACGGAGACGATACTGTATCAGTTCATGTGGCACAACAATGGCTCGCTCGCTTCCGTTCTGGAAATTTTGAAATTTCGATTTGCACCGATGGAATTATGGCTCCAAGGGAAAAATGGCAAAAGTGGTCGACCAAAATGGTACATATTTGTTGATTTATTTATTATTATAAACTAACAAAAAAGTGAAGATAAAACTTAATAATTAAAGCAAAACGACATTTTCAACTACCCAATATTAGATATATGTAGTACAATAGTTTAGTGTCAAACATGTGTGCCAGCTAACATACAGGTATAACATATATGTACATACAATTTTTATACTCTCGCAACAAAGTTTCTAAGAAGAGTATTATAGTTTTGTTCACATAACGGTTGTTTGTAAGTCCTAAAACTAAAAGAGTCAGATATAAGGTTATATATACCAAAGTGATCAGGGTGACGGGTAGAGTTAAAATCCGGATGTCTGTCCGCCCGTCCGTCCGTCCGTCCGTCCGTCCGTCCGTGCAAGATGTAACTTGAGTAAAAATTGAGATATCATGATAAAACTTGGTGTACGTATTTCTTGGCTCCATAAGAAGGTTAAGCTCGAAGATGGGCAAAATCAGCCCACTGCCACGCCCACAAAATGGCGAAAACCGAAAACCTATAAAGTGTCATAACTAAGCCATATATAAAGATATTAAAGTGAAATTTGGCACACAGGATTGCATTAGGGAGGGGCATATTTGGACGTAATTTTTTTGGAAAAGTGGGCGTGGCCCCACCCCCAACTATGTTTTTTGTACATATCTCGGAAACTACTATAGCTATGTCAACCAAACTCTATAGAGTCGTTTCCTTCAGGCATTTCCATATACAGTTCAAAAATGGAAGAAATCGGATAATAGCCTCACCCACCCCCCATACAAAGGTTATGTTGAAAATCACTAAAAGTGCGTTAACCGACTAACAAAAAACGTCAGAAACACTCAATTTTACGGAAGAAATGGAAGAAGGAAGCTGCACCCAGGCTTTTTTTTATACTCTCGCAACACAGTTGCCAAAGAGAGTATTATAGTTTTGTTCACATAACGGTTGTTTGTAAGTCCTAAAACTAAAAGAGTCAGATATAGGGTTATGTATACCAAAGTGATCAGGGTGACGAGTAGAGTTGAAATCTATCTGTCCGTCCGTCCGTGCAAGCTGTAACTTGAGTAAAAATTGAGATATCATGATGAAACTTGGTACACGTATTTCTTGGCTCCATAAGAAGGTTAAGTTCGAAGACGGGCAAAATCGGCTACTGCCACGCCCACAAAATGGCGAAAACCGAAAACCTATAAAGTGTCATAACTAAGCCACAAATAAAGATATTAAAGTGAAATTAGGCACAAAGGATCGCATTAAGAAGAGGCATATTTGGACGTAATTTTTTTTGGAAAAGTGGGCGTGGCCCCGCCCCCTACTAAGTTTTTTGTACATATCTCAAAAACTACTATAGCTATGTCAACCAAACTCTATAGAGTCGTTTTCTTCAGGCATTTCCATATACAGTGTAAAAATGGAAGAAATCGGATAATAACCACGCCCACCTCCCATACAAAGGTTATGTTGAAAATCACTAAAAGTGCGTTAACCGACTAACAAAAAACGTCAGAAACACTAATTTTACAGAAGAAATTGCAGAAGGAAGCTGCACCCAGGCTTTTTTTAAAAGTTGAAAATGGGCGTGGCCTTGCCCACTTATGGACCAAAAACCATACCTCAGGAACTACTCCACCGATTTCAATGAAATTCGGTATATAATATTTTCTTAACACCCTGATGACATGTACGAAATATGGGTGAAATCTGTTCACAACCACGCCTTCTTCCAATATAACGCTATTTTGAATTCCATCTGGTGCCTTCTCTGTATAATATATACATTTGGAACCAATGGTGATAGCGGAATAAAACTTTACACAAATATGGTATTTGAGCTGAGGTAACCCTTGTGGAAAAATTGTCGCGATCGGACTATAACTTTTCAAGGTCCCTGATATCGAACAAGAAGAACTCAGTGCCTAACCTAATTTTTCACCGAAAATATCGGTAAATCTCTCAGACATTCTCATGTAATTCAGAGGGCATCATTTTTATACTCTCGCAAAAAAGTTGCTAATAACAGTATCTCGATTATCACTTTATCATGCTAGAGTATAAAATGTTCGGTGACACCCGAACTTAGCCCTTCCTTACTTGTTTTTAATTTAGCCTTATTGAGCCGACCTTTGAAAGTAGGTAGGTCCCACTATGTTAGAAAGCGTTAGACAAAAACAATTTGTGGAGAGATTTTACGACTCGTATGACTCAGAATCTGATTGCAATATTAGATTTAATAATTACCCTATTAATTCAAGTTCAGAAAGTATTTACTTTAGTTGAAAGTCTAAATATTAAGCAGAGAACTTACTTAACACGCATCTCTCTAACACTTGTCTGACGATTTTCAAGTACCATATCCTTAATATTATTTTAAACTTTCATTGGTTGAAGAGGTCGAAGATCATTCAGAACGAGCCATGTTTTCAACGATCTCTCGGCCGTGTTTGAAACACCGTAAGGCTTTTTGGTTAAAAATACAAAATTTTAAACAAATTCGGTGTTCGATATTTTTGTCTATTGTAAAAATCACAAACCACAATCGAAGTGTATCGACTTAAGCGGTTACAGAAGCTACCAGCAGTAATGAAAGTGGTTGACAGATGAATTTGGCATAGTAATTAAGGACAGGTCTATCAACTTAGCAAAATTATTTCGATGGTAAGCGCTTGTATGTTTAGCTCTGTAGATGAGAGAATAAAACAAATTTTCAAAACAATCACTTCGGTTTTATAAAGCCCATGGTGTTTAATGATTTAAAGCAACTCTCTTCTGTTGGAGGTAGGTTTTATATTCTCTTATAATCCCAATGTTTAATATAGCATTTTGGTTGGTTCCACTTTTAAGGAAATATTCCAATCCTTCGAATTAACCAGAAAAATTTGACAAATGGAAGATAAGGCCTCTATATTGTATTAAACTTTTAGGACTATGACAAATCATGAGATATTATTAACTGAAACTAGAGTAGTTAGTTCTGAGGAAGTGATGATGATATTTATTTTGTTACAACGAAAATACAAATATTTTCAATGGCCTTAAGCTCTTTGGAATCCAATCTAAGATTATCCTTTCAATTAGTAAATATGTATATCCGCACGAATACCTCAACACCCTGGCTTGGAGTGGTATTTTGCGGTTATCTTCACACTTCCCACAATAGGTGGGATTGTTATAATATAATAACTATTCATAAAAGACAGGGGGCAGCATATATACGTAGTAAAAATGTAGTTCATACTCGTCTCATAATAACATATTACTGCACTATGTCGGATCCTGTATTAAGGGAACTGATAGAATTTAACATAACTAATAGTGCGTCTTGGATTTCGATGTATGATGTGGCCGTTCACAGAGCAGGGCACATGGTGTCAGACACGCAATCCTGACTGACATGAGTCTGGGCTAAACAATTCAAACAGTGCCCATATGCCTGAGCCACCTGCTAACGTTAGTTAGGAGTCATTCCCTTAAAAATAGGGCAGTGCTGTAAACGGTTTGGACGGCAAAAGAGTGGGAATCGGATGGGGGCGGCTGCGAAGCCGAAGTCGGCTGGTGTCGGGTTTCACTTCGTGCAACGGTTGGCGCAGTTCTTACAGTGGTTGTTCAGGGCGCTACTACGGGGGCAGCCCCGTATTGTTGACGTTGGTGCCAGCGGCATATCAGCATCCATATTACCCTGTGTGAAAGGAGATTAAACGATCATAAATTTGTCGCATTCGGAGTACGTTCCGACGAAGAGTAAGTTTTAAGTAATTTAGTTATATTGTTTTATTATTTTTTATTTTGGCGGTTGTTTTAACGAGTTTTGACAACGAACGGTCTACGAAAATCGACTACTCGAATATGACCATCGCTCTTCTATGCGACCAAGCCGCCAGTCGGCAGGAGGGAGACAATCATCGGGGACACAATCTCCAAGCTTAGGCGCAGTTTCTGATGTTTTCCATAGATATCTCTTAAGGAAGTCTTTTAAATAGTCTTCTTTCCATCGGCGACTGAAATTATAATGGAGAATTTTAATTCTCTTAAGGACAGCGCCTTCACGACTGGCTCACGTGTGGCCAGAATGAGTGCTCCTTTCAGAAAGTGGCTTGTAGTTAGGGCTGTAACATCTGAGGGATCTTGTGCGAGTGTTGTAAGTGGCCGTAAATTGAATACGGCTTCAATGCGAATGTTGTGAATTCTTCGTAATAAAATTTTTAGTTTCCAGGTACTTTTTAAGTGGGATTTCAAACTTTTTACAGCGGATATGAGGAGCCCTTAAGGATATAAATTGCCAATTAATGCCATGGGGAGCGTACTTCTGTACCATCTCAGAGGAAACTTGTTTAATGAAATCTACAAACTGTTTTTCTGTGGCTCTTTGAGCCCCGATAGAAGTTTTTCCGTTGTCGCTCATGAGTTTGACGGAAAACCGCGTCGTCCGACGAAGCGTGCAAATGCCGCGAAGAAAGTCTATTTTGTCAGATTAATAAATAGCTCGAGCTGCACTGCTTTATCGTTAAACAGACATAGACAGCCACGTAGCTCTTCATTAGTGTATGAGTTGGCAAGCCGGACATTAGCACGAAGCAGACCTTTTGTATCTAGAAATGGAATTAGTACTAAGAGTGAGCTACTTTTATTAATCGGCTTCGATTTTCTTAGTAGTGTCATCTCGCTGCTGAAGTAGCGCGATTGAGTGTAAGTGATGAGAGCGACCTTTGCGTTTTGTAGGCCTAGGTACATTAGCCTTGGGAGTATATAAAAATCGCTCAAGGATGTCGGTACCATCTAATGTTGTATGAAAATAGTCGATTTTTTGACTTTCTGTGGCCATTATTTGGGCTTAGGTGATCACAGCCAAAAATATGGAGAGGTGGCAAGGTGCAGGGGTTTACTCCCTCTTGTACCTATATCGGCAAGATTGTCAGCACTCCACTGCGTGTCGCCAAGTGGCTGATCCCACTAGGTCAAGGATTTGAGACGTTCGATTGGAAATATACGTCTTCCATGCATGTGGTAGTTTTTCTAACCAGGCTAATACAATTTCAGAATCAGACCAGAGATACTATTTATATTTTACCATATTTAGATGCGTTTGTACCAAGGATACTAGTTTGGCTAGTAGTAACACAGAGCTACCTTTGCCTTGGCTACTAGTAGGTGACTCGTGGTCACTGTGTCTTATTCTGTGCGCTCATAAAAGGTGGCACAATATGCTTTTTCAGAGGCCGTCGTGGGATTTCTATCTGTAAGATATCACTAAGTTTGCCCGCGAACTGGGACCACTTCTCCAAACGAAGTGGTTTCACTTGTTCATCCCAGTCAGTTTCGTCTAGCCACAATTCCTGTATTAGGGTTTTTGCTAATATCATATTTGGCGAAAGCTATCCTGCGGGGTCAAAAAGTTTTACCACCGATGATAAAATTTGCCTCTTTTTTATGGCGGATAGTGCGGATATTGACTTAGTAGTGCATTAAAACTGGTCAAATATTGCATTCCATTGTATCCCCAAAGTTTTTGTTATGCATTCCTTTTCGAATTTAAGAAAATTAGTGTCTAATAGATTTTCTTTAGGTACATATGTCCTTTAAAATATAAGGGTGGTTCGCCGTTATCTTTTTTAACAGAACTCCTGCTGTTTTGAGAGCTTGTGTCACTTGTGCTAGTGACTCGTATGGCTGTGGCTTCCAGACAGAATATCGTCTACACATGTTAGTGTTTTTAACACTTGTGGTGCCAGGAGAAATTCTCATTTTGTGTTTTCTGCCAATTCGTGCAGCGTTCGAATCGCTAAGTATGGAGGTAACTGTTTTTAGCTTGCAGTCGCGTAGTGGACTATAGGGAGATTTTTGGAAAATAATTCGTTGAAAATATTTATCGTCTTTATGTACGACTATTTGTCTATACATTTGTCAAAAAGTTTTACCACCGATGATAAAATTTGCCTCTTTTTTATGGCGGATAGTGCGGATATTGACTTAGTAGTGCATTAAAACTGGTCAAATATTGCATTACATTGTATCCCCAAAGTTTTTGTTATGCATTCCTTTTCGAATTTAAGAAAATTAGTGTCTAATAGATTTTCTTTAGGTACATATGTCCTTTAAAATATAAGGGTGGTTCGCCGTTATCTTTTTTAACAGAACTCCTGCTGTTTTGAGAGCTTGTGTCACTTGTGCTAGTGACTCGTATGGCTGTGGCTTCCAGACAGAATATCGTCTACACATGTTCCCCTTTGAATACGTATACGGCAATTTAAAATAAGCAGCAGTAAATTTGGTTGGAGCGTGGGTCCGGTAAATAGGATATAATTACGGGAATTCCCTGAGTTAGTGGATCTTGAGGCATTGAAGACAATTCTTACTTTAGTTGTTTTTTTATTTGGCCTTACCACTGCATGATATGGCAAGTAAAATGAGTAGTATTTGTCGTTGATGATTTATTCGAATGGGCTTACTTCCTCCAAGTGACCTGAAAGGAGGTATTTTTCAAACACACCATCATATTCTGGTTTGAGGTCAACTTTTTTAAGTAGGTTTCTTTCTATACTTTGAAACTGCCGTATTGCAGAGGTGCACTGACGACGTTGCGACCATTATTTGATCTAGTAGTTGTGGCTTTGTAAAAGTCATCACAATACTGATCTTTAGGGGTTGTTATTATGTCAATGAAGTTTCTAACAAACCTTACCGGGGGGGCAATGATAGACTTGTATCGAGGGAGAATTTATTCAAGCGCTGAACACATAGAGAGCGACAGACTGCAAACTACATCTGTCAAATATTAAAATACACACGTTTTTATGGGCAGTGTTATTTTGACAGCTGCACGACTACACGACTTCAGGCCGACAGTTGTCATTCTCGCTAACTTCAATATCCTCCTATATTTGCCAACGACAGTAGAGTTGACAGTAGAATGGAAGATAGAGAGATGAGGCAGAGTGGTGATGCCACTAATATATAAAATGTAAAATTATTCACAGCTCTAACAAACTTGAAGTTATTTTACATATAAAAGCATAAAATAGCTATATTATAGCTCTATTATATCATTTGTAATAACAATTGATAATTTAAAGCAAAAATATTGACCTATTTACTTATTTTTTGCATAAAAAATTTCACTTTGAACCAAATATTAAAATTTCATTGAAGTGAAAGGAATTAGTATGGCCACAACGAAATTGTGTACATACAAAATGGACAACTGCGTTGTTTTGTGTACATGCCGGCCATTGCGTTGTTGTTGCTTCTCAAAATGTACATGTAGTAAGATGAACAACGACGTTTTCAGTCCACTGTCGTGCTGCTGCAGTCTGTCGCAGTCATTGTGTTCACCACTTCATTCTAATTTTATTTTGATATTTTCATTACTTATATAATATACTATTTTGGGAAACTATCTTAAATAAATAAATATATGTGTATTTGTATATGTTTGTATGTATAGCAGCATATTGCTTATGATGTATGATATGGGGTTGTTTTTAAGTGTACAATTCAATACATGCGTGTGTGTGCATTGCTTGTAAATGTGTCTGTTTATGTTCATATGTATACATATGTATATATTCAATATATAAATAAATATTTATTATGGAATACTGCTTTGCTGATACTAAATAAGTAAGCATGTTCAATGATATTTGAACAGGGGTTGTGATTGAAATGGGGGCGTGAATTGAGGTACTCATTTCAGATTTCGTCAACTTAAGTTGTAATTCTTGGGACTGGTTCCGTAACTAGTCCATTTAGGACTCAACCGAAAATAGTATTTTGTGGTAATAGTTTTTGAAACTTTCTCAACACCTTCGAGTATTATCTAAGGTATGAGATCGCTGCCTAATAGGATATCTATTTGAGCAGGGGTGTTCCAGTTGGGATGCGCTAACTTAAGGGGCTATACCAGTGTGACACTTTCAAAAAAAAAATTTCTTTAACTTTTTCGATAGTTTATGTATTCAAAAATATCCTGTGAAATCGGCAAGGGCGTATCTTGAATAGTTTATGAATAGCAGCGTTCTAAACAGCGACCGCTCAGAGGTGCAAACACATATAAGTGAAACTTTAAACGCGTTTTTCTCGAACCGACATTTTTAAAAATTGCTGACATCATAACTCAACGAGAAATTGACCGATAGACTTCAAATTAAAACTGGGTATAGTTGAATACATTCGCTATATATTGGACTACGATCTTTTTGATTGGTTGAAAATTGTCAATTTGGCATTAAAAAACGACCATTTTTTTCGTAAAAAACGATTTTTTTTTAAATTACGCCATTTTCTTAATTTCAGATATTTTTCAAAAATCGTAGTTCATTGTATAGAAAATATATTTAAGTTTAATAAACATTTTGAATTTTTTTGTTTCAGCTACTTATTCCATGGTTAATTTATGTATATTTCGTCAACCGAAAATAACAAAACTACCTTTGTTATTTTCCGACGAAATTATAGTAAAATAAAATTTTATTAAAAGAGAAGCACGCCCAATTTTAACATAAATTTTTAGATCACAAATGAAAGTATTAATTTCTAAAATCGATGTGGTGAAAAGGAGAGGTCGAGCGCGAAGGTCGTTGTTTTCTTGATCGTGATGTCGAAAAGAGACTGGGCCGGTACTCGATTTTCCTTTTTGTTAATGTTTGGTGTGAAGTGTTGTCCAGCTGCGAGATCTGCTATAGCGGTGAAATTGTGGATGATGTATAGTGTGGGTGTTGGTGTGTGGTGAAGTGATGTGAAATGGTGAATGAGGTGAGACGGTGTTGTGTGCTGGCGTGGTACGTTGAGGCTCATCTTTTGCCAAGTCATATGAAGTAAAAAAGTATCATGAGTGATATTTCGCCCATCCAAATCTTTCTACAAACCAAGAACGGTTCGTTTACTTTGATTAATTTCTGGCCTACAATTTGGAGTACGTCCAGTATAAATTTTGCAAATTCCATGTATTGAACGAACTGCTAGAAAAAAACACAGATCAAATAGTTTTTTCGGCAAAATCAATTTATTTCATTCAAAATAGTCTCCTTCTGCTTCAATACAGCTTTTTGCAAGGTCCAAAAGCATTTGGAACGAGTGTTTTAGCTCGTTGGCCGGAATGGCCGCCAGTATGCCGATGCAAGCCTTTTCAATGGTCTCTACGTCTGCATAGCGCTTTCCTTCTATTGGCAAATGCATTTTTCCGAAAAGGAAGAATTCACACGGTGCCATATCAGGTGAATACGAGGAGTGGTTAATGTTTAAAATGTGATTTTTGGCCAATTAATCGGTCACAAGCGTCGATCGATGACCCGGCGCATAATCCAAGCCAGCAACAGACACCAGAACAAACCGTGCACACACCTTTCGTAAGCCCAAATGTTCCGTCAAAATACGATAAGTCGATGTTTTGGAGATCTTCTATTCCATTTCCATGAATTTCAATGATGATTTCGGCTGATTTTTGACGAATTCACGGACAGTGTCGATGGAGCTTCCGGTGATCACGGATTTTGATTGGCCCACATGTTGATCGTCATTTATGTCTTCACGACCACTTTGAAAACGTTGAAAATACTCGTGCCCTATGCTACGGGATAGGCAATGATCGCCATAAACTTTTTTCATCAACTGAAACGTTTCGGTAAAAGATTTACAAATTTTAAAACAAAATTTAATCTTGGCTCTTTGTTCGAAGCTCATTTTCGCACCGATAACACAATCATACCGACACTTAAAACGCAATAACTTCACTTCCAATCAATGAAATGTCATAAAACTCTCACTAGACAATCGATAGAGATAGCTGATTCTAACGCACGACATATAGATGGCGCCACCAGGGGCGCTAGATTCCCGTTTACTTTGGAACGCACCTTGTATGAGGAGAAAATAAATCTTCATCTTCTTTATTTGAGCAGCCGTTTACGCGGTTATACCCGAGTCTACAACAGCGCGACAGTCATGGCCAGATTCTTTTCCAGCTGGTCTTTCAAACGGAGTGGAGATCTTCCTAAAGCGGACATTATTGTTGCTGTTAATTATGACTGTCAACAATGACGTGGAAGCTAAGTCGGAAGTGCCATGATTGTTTGTTTGATGACATGAGATATTTCGTCTTGGCTTCGTTCACCACCAGACACATTTTTTCGCTTCCTTTTCCATTC
Organism: Bactrocera tryoni; assembly: GCF_016617805.1. Taxonomy (NCBI): domain Eukaryota; kingdom Metazoa; phylum Arthropoda; class Insecta; order Diptera; family Tephritidae; genus Bactrocera; species Bactrocera tryoni. The sequence goes on from NW_024396545.1 coordinate 500,955, forward strand.
TGGAGAAAGCAGAACTAACGGTTGTTGAGGTGAGTGATATCAATATGAAGCTGGTACCTTCTCTATTTAGTTATGCAGCTTAAATTATTTTGTCCAAGAGTCCAATTTTGTCCAATTGAAGAAGTCGCACGAAAGAGAGTCGCCTTGTCTGAAACCTTACTTGGTATCGAACGGCTCGGAGATGTCCTTCCCGCTCCTGACGGAGCTCTTGGTATTGCTTATCCTCAGACATCGAGGTGGTGTTTGTCAATCCTCTTTTGACGGGTCTTTACGTCAATATCATATAGATAACTCACTTATTTACCGATATATGCGCTATAAAGTCAAGCGAAAACTTTTACATTAGCTCTATAGAGGCTAAGAGGGGTCTTAAATTGAATTTCAATATTATATCTCCTAGAATGACTATAATTTTCGATTTGAACAGTTTTTCAAGAATCAAAGCCAGGGAAATACCTTTGGCTAAATGAGTCTCAGACCCCCCTCACAATAATACACTCCCACACCACACACATTACATACACCACATCGTCATTCACCACCACATCTTAACTACACACCACATCATCATTACATTCCACATCACACGCACACAAATACTACAACATCACGATTTCAACACTCTAAAAAAGGAACAAAAGGGACGGACGGACAAGGCACCAGCCTCTTTGCATTATCGCTACGAACTCGCAAGCATCGCTTAATTCCTCCGCTCAGTCAATCGCTTTTTTCATTTCTTTCCGTTGGGCCTATTTATCTCTTTCTGTACAAGGTAAGTGCCGCTTTAAAGTGCTTATATACTAATAGCCCTGACAGACGACAGCGCTTATATGCATTAGCGGGCTTAAGTTACATGTATTTGCGCATTTGACCCATGTGCATGCAAGTTTGTAATGCACAAGAATTTCGTGCATTTGGCTGAATTTAGTAGGCAACATTGGTTAAAAATGACAGATTTTTGCTATTATTTGACAGATGTCGCTTGAAATCTACCGCCTTGTTTGTGTTTACAGCTTCAGAGGTAAACAGTTTTAAATTGCTAATTAAATTATGTGCGAGTATATTAACAAAAACAAATTTTAATATTTTTAGATGGCAGAAAATAAACAACGCACAATTTGCTATCCATTTTTCCAATATTCTTCACTTTTTCACACACTTTCATTTCACTTTTTGTTTTAATAAATAAACAAATTTCACTATCAGCTGTCCAAATGCACAAGTCTGCCGCCTGTCACCATAAAATTTCAATGCGCATTAGCGTTGCTTAAAGCGCATTAGTTTTGCTCGTCTGTCAGGGCTATAACACAATAAACCAGTGCCGCTTTAAAGTGCTTGTATTCTAACACACTAAATCATGGTCCTTCGAGCCGTACCGGACGGCACTAGTGGTGATATTAATTTAAAAAAAACAGGCAGTTTGTGACAAGAAAACCAAAATAATGTATAAACGGTGAAAAACATTTTGTAAACACAAAAAGAAACGGTGGTGATTAAGTGAACAAAAAAAGGCCGTTTGTAACAACAAATAACAAAATAAAATATAAACGGTGGAAAAAGGACAAAAAAAATTTTTTTTGTAAAAAAAAAAACAACGGTGGTGAGAAAGGGAAAAGCAAAAGAGGTTGGTGACAAAACCAAAAAGTACCGGGGGGGCAAAACCCTTACAAAAAAATATTAAAAAAAACCAATGTACCGGTAGTGTCAAAAAAAAATATATATATATATACATACATATATATTATACTAGCGGACCCGGTGCCTGCTTCGCACGGCAAAACAAAATAAGAAAAGAAACACACTTGTTTTTAATAAAGTTGGTTTTGTTCCCTATTATTCAACTTATAATTCTAGTTTCTTACAATCTTAGACTATGTATCACTTAAACTATCTTAGAGTTCTTTCGTAGACAACATTTTTGGTTTTGCCATGAGTTGTTGTGTAGATAAAGAAAACTGAAGGCTTGCCAACACGTGAGCACGAAACATATAACTGGCCGTGTGAAAAGCAAGGATATTCTAAATCAATCCCACACAATTCCAACGATTGCCCATGCGCTTTATTTATTGTAATAGCAAATGCAAGATGTATTGGAAACTGTAGTCTTTTGAACTCAAAAGGTAAATCTGATGGAATCATTGGAATTCGTGGAATCAATACATCTTCACCTTTAAAAGCAAGGATATTCTAAATCAATCCCACACCATTTCAACGATTGCCCTTGCGCTTTATTTATTGAAATAGCAAATGCAGGACGTATTGGAAACTGTAGTCTTTTGAACTCAAAAGGTAAATCTGATGGAATCATTGGAATTCGTGGAATCAATACATCTTCACCTTTAAAAATTGTTGCTTCGATCAAATTGTTCATGACCTTTTTAACCGCTAATCTTGTCCCATTGCATAATCGTGGTTGATTTATATTTCGAAGCATAATAATGGGAGCACCCACTTTCAATTGTAAACGATGAGGTTGAAATCCGGGTAAATCCAATGAATTCAAAAATTCTGTCGGATAATTAACAGCGTCGTCTTGATTCGTAACCGTGTCAACTGATGGATATGTTACAACCTCGCCGAACATGGGTTAAAATATCTGCATTCATTTGCCCAACGTCTTTATTTTTAGCGGCCAGTATAGCTCTTTAGGCTAACCAATTATGATTGCGATAATTTTCTGCAATATTTGAAAAAACACTTGACACTAATTCTTCTTTCATCGCTGCAATATTACAAAAGTTATCTGGTAAAGTGATTAAGCCAGTTTCACGATCAACAGCAAGTTGACCATTGCCTATTGCCAACAGTTGCCTTGAAAATGTGTCGGCCGATGGATCGTTTGGAATTTGTACTCGCACATTTGAAGTTAAATTGAGTATTTGTACATGTCTCCATAAATAAGATGACTTTAAACATGCTTTTAATTCATCTGCTGGTGTTGAACGGGGAATCACAGGCAATGTCTGACGAAAATCACCAGCCAACAGAATCAAAGCGCCACCAAATATCTGTTGATCATTACTACGCAAGTCTTGTATTGTGTTATTTCATCATTTCGGTTCTCTGCAACACCAAACACAGCCATGTCGCTGCCTTTATTTACATACTTGCAGATATATTTAATCGATTTAACAGAATTGCAATATTCTACATTGATATGAGCTTTGAATGCTTTTGATAGTGTTGGCGAATAGGGGACAACCCACCTATTATCAACTGTAATATATTGATTATTGACTCGTAGATTGATTGATTTGCTATTATCATCTGTTGAGCGTCGGCGATACAATGGGTAACCATCATTTCCATTAATTGTCTCGGAAATCAAATCTCTGGGATACCGCTTCGTGCATTTCCCATCTTTCATACATGGCGAATTAATATTTAGAACACCACATGGTCCATGAATCATACTTTTTGTAACAACATCAAATAAACCTGGATCGATTTCCTGATCAGGAATTTCTGCTGAGATGATGTCATCTATTTGATGCTTGTTATTTTGTTGACTAACCATACCAAAATATGGGCATGTGGTAATCCTCACTTTTGCCATTCCACCGAATACTTCGCCGAAAACCTGATGTTTAATAATAAAATCCATCAATGACTTCAGCTTCTGTCTAAATACTCGTGCAGTTATGTCGTGACGGTCTGTAGAAGATTGCCCTTCATATAAATATTGCTTGATTTCGTCCCATTGTGGGTTACATGTAAATGTAATAAAAAAATCTGGTCGACCATACAAACGAACATAGCAAATGGCATCTTGTGCATATTCATGCATATGCCTTGGACTGCCTGTGCTGGCTGGTAAAATAACAACTTGTCCAACATTGTCAACATTTCTATCATTATGTAGATGTATATACTCTTCTGATCGCGACTTCCGTTGATTGAATCGAATAAAGTTCAAACGCTCTGTTTCTATCTTTGCATACATGTCTACGACATATTGATGAAAGAGTCTCCGACATTTCAAAAAATGATTTTCCTGATTTTGTCGTATGATAATCCTATGTGCATAATAGTTCATAGCGCTGACATTTTTATTGACTTCACGTTATGAAGAAAAAAAAACAAATGGAAATTTAAATCATTTCATACTAATTCTTGTTAAACAAAATTGGAAGAGTATAATAAACACAACAAACACTCACGTGGGTTTGCGGGATCTACCATTTTTAAATTAATAGAGTATCCATCTTCACCCCGACAAAACAAAATTGGGTACTGTAGGGCATCGTAAGAGCGATGTGTTTCACATAAACGTTGTAATTGATTATTTCTTCTACGCAATACAATGTCACGTGATTGAAATTGATCGCCGACATCACAACTTCATTATTTATAGGTGCATTAAATCTTCGTTCGTGTTCTCCGATTGGTCTTCTATCAGCACGAATCACGATTTTATGATCATCAGACGGCATCTGATCAAGTGCTGTCCGAAAAGTATTAAACAAATCATTATGTTCATGAAGCTCTTGCTCTTCGTGGCATTTTTAGAAGAAACTAAACTAAAGATAATAAAGAACTTCAGTAATAAATTGATGAAATCCAGCAAATTCTGGACTCGAAAAGCAACAAAAAGTCACGAAAAGACACGAAAATTGTTAAAAATATGCTGAAAATGTGTCAAAATTCAATTAAAAATTGGCCAAAAAATCGAAGTAATAAAGACACGAAAATCTGCTGAAAATGTGACAAAATTCAATAAAAATTGGCCAAAAATTCAAGAAATTTTTAGCTCACTAATCGTATATTAAACAAAAAAAAAATCACTAAATTTTTTATTTTTTTTACAAAATATCAAATTTGAGATTATGTCACAAAATCATATGATGCACTTGTAACAATCAGAACACTTGTTTAGCAAAACAGTCGATTTTTATCTCATTAATCATTGTTTTTTTTTTAATTTTTTTTTAACAAAATATTCAAATTAAAACGATAATTAGAACGAAATTAATTTATTTTTATCAAAATACCCACCAAAAAATGCGAAGAAATTAATATTGTCAAAAATCGATTATGATAAGATCAATCACCAATGACGTCCAAAGAGAAAAGGGAAATGATAACAAATTGCTATTTGCATCACTCCGTGCAATGCTCTCCAATACACAAACGACCAAAATGTATTCAATACTAATGAATGCTGTATGCGGTACAAAAAATGCCTGCAACAAAAACACACTCACTTCACATACGCACCGCACACACATGTGTTATCGGATTTCAACCAAACTTCACATAAACCATATATGGGCCATTGCCTACGTAGTGTATAAGTTTGGTTGAAATCGCACTACGCGTTTATGATTAGTTCGGCGACGTACATATACGGACTTATTTTTATATATATAGATGTGTGTATGTCCATAAAATCTCGATTACGATAATTAAGGTGAAAAAGAAGCGGTGACAAAATCATCAAAGTGAAGTGAGAACAAATTTTTAAGAAAAACAAATAATAATAATACTCATGCATATAAAATCATCACCATACACACATCACCAGAATTAAAAGTGAACAAAAGTGCAAAAAGAAAAAGGAAAATAGTGAAGAAAAAAAATGCGGAAAATAACACACAAAAGAACACACATGCATAGTGAAGTGACCTAAACAAAAAGAAATAAGTATAAAGTGAGGTGAAATCGGGGTGCTTAAATAATAAAAAATTTATACATACATAGATATATAATTACAAACGGGTTATAAAAATTAAAACAAATACATGAAACGGAAAGTAATAATAATAATAAAAAAACGGGGGCGAAACTAAACCAATATAAAACATACAAACAACAATTACCAAAGCGGGAGCGGGACTAACAACACACCTGAACATCTGGACATCACAGAGACCTCAGAGACCTGCACACTACCAACAAAGGAGACGAGCACAGGAAAACAAAATAATAACAGCTGACCGCC
>NW_024396545.1:506992-633783 GCF_016617805.1 Bactrocera tryoni
CTATATGTACATATGTACATCCATATGTGTACGACATTGCCGAACAAATAATGTATACCAACCAACATACAAATACATATGAGTACACATGTAAATACATATGTGCGCATGACATTCCCACACAAATAATGCATACTCAACATACATACTTATACATACGTTCCATTGTAGATATGTCACCCGCAAAAACTACGAATATTGTTCTACAAAAACAACAATGGTTTCAAATAGCATCAGCAGAGTCACAAGTCAATATGGCAGCCAAGTCGATGCCCAAATTTGTAGAAAAACACACAACAACAATATTTTCATTCACCCTGCCAACATTTTCTATCGCAAAAGTCACTTATAAGTGACTTCAAGAAGTTACAATTCAACGTCCGCGATACATTTTTTTCATCGTAGAAGTCACTTCCTTATTGCGAAGTTGTTCCCCGCGGACGTTACTTTCAGAAGTTACGTATTAGTGTCTTGTGGAAGTTACGTATTAGTGACTTGTAGAAGTTACGTATTAGTGACTTGTGGAAGTTACAATTTTCGTTTTTAAATTTTTTATATTTATTTCAATTCAAAAATGTATTACAAAAACAATAAATAATTAATTCATGTGAATATTAGAAATAAGATTTTTTTAATTTTTCAGTTCATTAATTGTTTGTTTGTATCTTTTGCATAACGGGACAACAATCTTTAATTTAACGTCTGGAAGTGACTTAAAAGTGACGCATTTGGCGTTTGACACGTGAACGCGACAGCTATCTTTATTTTAACGAACGGAAGTGACTAAAGCGTAACGTATTTGGCGTTGGCGATAAAAAACACTTCCAAATGTTGGCAGGGCATGAACACAAGCACTCTTTCAACAGGCAAACTTTACCATTACGGGAAAAGGAAAAAGCGACAACCCCGCAAATATAAGTATAGAAGAAAATTGACAACATAGTTTATTTTTCGATTTTCAAGTCAACAAATATGCCAAGGAAAATATTCAATATTCCTCTGATTTATGTGTACAGTGGATCCCGGTTAAGTAGTACTCCGCTTAAATGAAATTATTGTTTTAAGTACCACTCGATTAAGTATCCGCACTCGCTTATGTGCCATATTAAATTTTTTGTTTAACAAACCACAAAAAGCTGTATCTTTGATTGTGGCACATAAACGGGATTGACTGTATTTGTCAAGGAATGTACAAAATATTGTTACGCGGCTTGCAAAAATCTGAGTCGACATGTATGCAAGCTCACACACAAACATACATATCTACGTTGGTTTGTAAGTGATGCTCGTACAGCGGCAAGGGAAGCAGTAGCAATTGGCGATCGTTCGTTTGTGTTTTCGGCACAGCTTGGATTTTCTACCAACAACACAATGTTGTGAAGCTTTGTCGTCGCTTCATTCTTTCGACACATTGACTCTTTGATATGAAAGCAAAAAATATGAGCTTCGCCATTGGTTGTCCGCGTCAACGTAGATTTCGCATGAAGCATTGAGTGTACATATTTACATACATATGTTGCTTGTAGACAAATTTACAAACATTATTCGTATGGTCTGTCATATTTGTTTACATGCACAAATAATTATATATGGACAAATGTGCGATCGCTTGGTCTTTTAACATGATATCGAAAAGTTTAATGACCAAAGCAAATATTTATTTAAGTATATATGTAAATATACATATGTATGTCGTACCAAACCTATATAAAATGCATATTTAGGTAGTAATACAAATCTTATTGAATTAAGTATATATTTGCAAAGATTTTATGGAATTCATCATAAAATAGCTCAATCTTAAAATAAGTATATACATACATAGGACTCGCACATAAGTGCTGTCACATTTTCCACCGTGATACTACCTCCAGTGGTGGTTTTCAGCTTTTCCCTTATACTAGAAAACCGAGGGCAATAAAAGAACACGTGTTCAGAGTCTTCTATACACTCTGTACACGTCAGACAGTATTGACTAAAGTCATGACGATATTTGAATAGATAGCTTCTGAAGCAACCATGCCCACTGAGTATTTGGGTAAGGTGGAAATCCAGGTCTCCATGTTGCCTACCTATCCACGAGTGTATGTCCGGAATCACTCGGTAGGTCCACCGTCCTTTGCATGAAGTTTGCCACCGCTGCTGCCACATTGCAATGCTTTTTATTATACTCTCGCAACAATGTTGCTAACGAGAGTATTATAGTTTTGTTCACATAACGGTTGTTTGTAAGTCCTAAAACTAAAAGAGTCAGATATAGGTTATATATACCAAAGTGATCAGGGCGATGAGTAGAGTCGAAATCCGGATGTCTGTCTGTCCGTCCGTCTGTCCGCGTCCGTCCGTCCGTCCGTCGTCCGTCTGTCCGTCCGTTCACCGTCCGTCCGTCCGTCCGTCTGTCGTCCGTCCGTGCAAGCTGTAACTTGAGTAAAAATTGAGATATCATGATGAAACTTGGTACACGTATTCCTTGGCTCCATAAGAAGGTTAAGTTCGAAGATGGGCAAAATCGGCCCACTGCCACGCCCACAAAATGGCGGAAACCGAAAACCTATAAAGTGTCATAACTAAGCTTATAAATAAAGATATTAAAGTGAAATTTGGCACAAAGGATCGCATTAGGGAGGGACATATTTGGAAGTAATTTTTTTGGAAAAGTGGGCGTGGCCCTGCCTACTAAGTTTTTGTACATATCTCGGAAACTGTTATAGCTATGTCAACCAAACTCTACAGAGTCGTTTTTCTTCAGGTATTTCCATATACAGTTCAAAAATGGAAGAAATCGGATAATAACCACGCTTCACCTCCCATACAAAGGTTATATGTTCAAAATCACTAAAAGTGCGTTAACCGACTAACAAAAACGTCAGAAACACTAAATTTTACGGAAGAAGTGGCAGAAGGAAGCTGCCCCCAGGCTTTTTTAAAATTGAAAATGGGCGTGGCGCCGCCCACTTATGGACCAAGAAGCATATCTCAGGAGCTACTAGACCGATTTCAATGAAATTCGGTACATAATGTTTTCTTAACACCCTGATGACATGTACGAAATATGGCTGAAATCGGTTCACAACCACGCCTTCTTCCAATATAAAGCTATTTTGAATTCCATCTGATGCCTTCTTTGTATAATACGAGTATAAACATTAGGAACCAATGATGATAGCGGAATAAAACTTTACACAAATACGGTATTTGAAAAATATGTAAATGACGGACAATGAAATCTCGATTATCACTTTACCATGCGAGAGTATAAAATGTTCGGTGACACCCGAACTTAGCCCTTCCTTACTTGTTCTCTCTTCTCTTTTTGCTGTGGTAGACGTCTCTGATAAGTTATAAGTATATTCGCGCGAATTCGTCTCCCTAGATGTCAATCGGTGCCATACTGGCTAATATCTCAGCAGCGTCATTTGAAATGGTTCGGAAAGCACTTATCACTCGTATTGCTGAAAGCCTATGCACTGTGTTGATTGGTCTAGCATATGATTTTGTTTCTAGCGCCTGTATCCATATTGGAGCCGCATACAAGATCACTGAACTTATTGCCTTAGCTATTAAACATCGTCGGCTGGAACGCACACAGCCTTTATTTGCCATCATTCTAGATAACGCATTATATATTTTATTAGCTTTACTTGTCGCATTTTCTATGTGTTCTTTGAACTTGAGTCTTGAGTCCACTATTACCCCAAGATACTTCAACTGCGGCTGTGAAGTAATCTCACATTCTCCTATGGTCAGCGATATTTTCTCCTCAATTTTCCTTGAGCTTATGAGCAGGACTTCTGTTTTCTGCTCAGGCAGCTCTAGACTCTTAGTAGTAAACCATCAGCGCAGACCATTTATGCTGTCATTGCATTTGATCCGGAGGTCATCCAGATGTTTAGCTACAGCTACCACTACGAGGTCATCCGCATAAGCGATTGTTTTCACATTTTTTGGTTGCGGTATTCTAAACACCCCGTCGTACATTAGGTTCCATAACAGCAGGCCTAAAACCGAGCCTTGCGGTACTCCACTGGAGATAGTGTAGCTCTGAGTGCCCTCGTCCGTCTCGTATAGCAATATCCTATTTTGGAAATAACTCATTATAATATTTATCAGATAATGAGGAGAATCTATATCGTGTAGAGCTTTTATTATATTTCCCATTTTGCGGAGTTGAACGCATTCTTCACATCCAGGGTTATTAGCGCGCAGTATTTTTTCCTGCCACCTTTCCATCTTTTTCCACTTATTGCACATTTTGCAGTATCAACTACTTCTCTTAATGCGTCAATAGTGGACTTCTTTTTAATAAAGCCGTATTGTCTCTCTGATAATCCGCCTTTTGATTGCTTTTTGGATTGCTAACTCCTAGCGGTTTCTTACAATGCTTTCGTACACTTTCCCAATTGTGTCGAGCATGCAAAGAGGTCGATAAGATGAAGGTTCTTCTGGTGGCTTTTTTGGCTTTGGGAGTAGAACCAGACGCTGCATCTTCCACGGAACAGGGAACACCTCTTCTAATATACACCTCATTGTACATATTAACAAATAGGCTGGGCCTTAGAGTTATGGCTTCTTTAAGGGCTCTATTTGGTATACCATCTATTCCGGGCGCTTTAGAGTTTTTGATTTTTTTCGCAATAGCCAATAATTCGTCTTCTGTGACTAATAGGGGTGGCTCCGTAGCTTCGTTTCGTTTAATATAGGAAATTGAGGCATGTGTTGGGAATAACGCCTCGACAACATTTTTCATAAAGGATGCGTTCTTAGGTTGCTGAGACTTATTTTTAAACTTCGACATACAAATTTTGTATGCCGTTCCCCAGGGGTCTATGTTCGCTTCTTCACAGAGCTTTTCGAAACAGGATCTCTTACTACGGATAATGGCTGACTTCAGGAGCTTTTTTTGAAATTTAAATGATTCTCTGAGTCTGATTTCGTCCCTGGTTACGCTGTAGGCGGCGTCTAGCTGAGTGACAGAGCTTCCTCAGCCTGGCGATTTCGTCGTTCCACCAGTACACCGGCTTCCTATTTATATTGTGTCTCGTCCTGCGCATAGTTGCATCGCATGCTGCAACTAGCTCCTTTTGCACAGCGGATACTAAGTGGGCGGCATCTTCGCCTGATGCCTTTGCCGCACTCCAGACGCTTTCAAAAACGTTAGTATCAAAGTCCTTTTGCCGCCAACTTCGTTTTCGAGAAGTATTCCTACGACAGGGTTCCGTTTCCTGTGAGAACGAAACTTCGGCAATTATAGCCATATGGTCGCTATTTGTATACAAGTCTGACACCTTCCATTTAGTATGCCTGCTAAGCGCGTCGTTGGCAAACATTAGGTCTATTACTGATCCTTTATTTCCCTTTTGAAAGGTATTTTGTGTGCCACTGTTTAAAATCATAAGGTTAGGTTAGGTTAGGTTAGGTAAAAAATGGCTGATCGATGATCCCACGTAGACTAACAAATTAGTCCTTTGTGATGCCATTAAATGAAAACTCCCGTATTCGGACTTACAGATTGCCGAAGCGCTTAACCCCCGCCAATTCGGTGGGGTGTCCAAAGGTATGCGCCCCCAAGTGTCTTAGTCTCGACCTCCCAAAAGCAGGACAGTCAAGCAGGAAGTGCTGGCTTGTTTCTACCACATCTTCCTCTAAACAGCATCTGCATTCAGCATCCGGCAAGATACCCATTCTTACCGCATGTAAGCCAATTGGACAGTGGCCTGTTAAAAGACCCACTAACAATGAGATGTTGGCCTTACTGAGGACTAAGAGATCATTTGATCTCCCTGCGATCTATACTGGGCCAGAAGGCTTTTGCAACCGCACAAGTGCCGGTGCTGGCTCCAGCGTTGGACGAGCATCCGCGTGGCCCAGCTATCTAGTAGTAGACCACAAGAAGAAACAGGAGCACCGATCCGTTTCCATTCTACCGATAATGATTCTCGGTGCCTTTCCTTGCTAACTCATCAGCTTTGCAATTGCCCGCAATCTCCGCTATGGCCCGGCACCACACCAGTCTAATCACGAAACATCTGGCTGCTAGAGATAACGACGTTACACATTCTTCGACCAACCTGAACGCACTTCGAATGAGTTCAAGGCTAATATAGCCGCTCTACTATCTGAGTGAATAGTCACTTGTCTGAAGGTGGATGCACACTGCAACAGCAAATCAGCTGCTACCTTGATGGCTGCGACCTCAGCCTGGAATACACTACAGTAGTCGGGAAGTCTGAAACAGGAGTTGATGGAGAGCTCCCGACAGTAGACCCCTCCACCAACTTTCCCCCCAAGCTTTGACCCATCCGTGAAGAAGCTTGCTGCCCCTCTCCTCCAACGGCTTCTTCCCACCCACATCTCCCTCGTCGGTATATGGGCAGAGAAGGAGCCGCCAGAGTTCGGTACGGCGATTCCATGATCCAGATGATCCGGTATGCAGTCAAAGTTTGTAAGGATATCCGAATGACCAGATGCGCGCTCCTTTAAGAAACCATATTCTCTGAGTCTAATAGCCACCTTCGCGGCTATGCACCTACCGGCAATGTCCACCGGCGTAATGTTCAAAATTGCATTAAGTGCCATAGTTGGGGTAGATCTTAATGCACCGCATATGCTAATTAGCGCGGCCCGTTGAACGCTTTCGAGCTTTTTGGCCAGTGAGGTCTTCCCTAAAGCCCTCCACCACATGAAGACACCATAGAACAAGATGGGCTTTACTATGGTGTCATAGAGCCAGAGGATCACTTTCGGTGAGAGACCCCATCTTTTGCCAATAGCTCCTCTGCAGCAGTATAAGGCAATAGATGCTTTTTTGCTCCTCCTCGATATTCGGCTTCCATAAAAGCTTCTTATCCAGTATGAGCCCTAAATATTTCACTGAGTCCGCCGGCTGCAGGTGAATACCTCCTATCTGCGGCAACGGTGCCGCCGGGATTTTATATTTTCGGCTGAATAAAACCATTTCCGTTTTGTTAGGATTAATGGCGAGTCCACTTCCGGCCGCCCACTTTGTTACATCGCTGAGATATCCCTGCGTCAACTCGTACACGGTGCTAAGGAACTTTCCTTTGACCATAAGTGCTACATCGTCTGCGTAGGCAATCACCCGGCAGCCGCGATCCTCTAGTTTTTTGAGCAATTCGTCAACAACCAGGATCCATAGAAGAGGAGAGAGAACCCCACCTTGTGGTGTTCCCCTACTCACCCTACGCCTCGCACGCGCGCTGCCCCATTCCGTTTCGATCACTCTGTCACACAGAAGACTGAGAATGAGGCACTTGAGGTTCAATTCTACCCTAATACCGTCAAGGGCAGTTACTACTGCCTCCGGTAGGACATTGTTGAAAGCTCCCTCGATATCCAGGAAGGTCCCAACAGCGAAGTCCTTGGCTTCTTCGAGCCATGACACGATAGTATGCAAGGCAGTGTCTACTGACCTGCCTTTGCGGTAAGCATGTTGTGCTCTAGACAAATAGTCTCTCGGAATGCTCTTCCTTATATACCAGTCCATCAGCCTCTCCAGAGTCTTTAACAAGAAGGAGGAGAGGCTGATTGGCCTGAAATCCTTGGCCGTGACATGGGAGCCCCTGCCAGCCTTCGGGATGAATGTAACCTTGACTCGTCTCCAGGCCCCCGGGATGTAACCTAATCGGATGCAGTTCGCATAGATAGGTGCCAACCAGCTGCATGATACCTTAACAGCTTGTTGCAGCTGCGCTGGTATGATGCCGTCTGGTCCCGGGGACTTGAATTGTTCGAACGAGTTAATCGCCCACGTCAAATGCCGCTCATCCAGGATGCTGACAAAGGCCGCGCAGTCGTCATACGGCACCCCGATAGATCCCCTAGCAGAGGACATGTTACACGGAAAGTGAGCGTCGACAAGCATTTGAAGTGTTTCTTCACTGCTGAGGGCCCACTTCCCATTTTCGTCCTTGAGATACCCCAGGGACACTGGGGTTTTTGCGAGAATACGCCTGAATCTCGAGGACTCGTGACAGCCTTCCACTTTTTCACAGAAGCGCTTTTACGAGGTCCTCTTAGCCTTTCTTAACTCGGACTTGTATATTGAAAGTCCTACTTTATACAAAGCCCAGTCATCAGATAACCCACTCCTGCGGGCCTTGTTGAAAAGCCGTCTGCAAGACGCCCTAATATCTGAGAGCTCCATAGTCCACCATAGAGGTTTCTCTTTGCCCTTCGGCGATCTCAGCGGACAAGACCTCTCCAGCGCAGCCTTACACGCCGAGCTGAAGACTTCAACCCACTCCTCCACCGCATCGGTGGTGGCCAACGCGTCCACCTCCGGTGCGCGCGGGAGAGTTTGCCGAAGCCTTCTGCGGTAACCTACCCAGTCCGTGTACCAGGATTCCTAAAGGATTTCCTAGGCGGACGTTCTCCGACTAGACTAAACTCGATGTACCTGTGATCCGAAAAGGAGTGATCGTCGAGGACCCTCCAGTTCGAGATCAGCGGGGCAATCGCTTGTGAGGTTAGGGTGAGGTCGAGGACCTCCTCCCTGCCAGCGGTCACAAAAGTAGGAGAGTCTCCTCTATTACAAATGCGAAGATCTTCGCCAATAATGAAATCAAAAAGCGACTCACCTCTAATGTTCGTATCCGAGCTTCCCCAGATTTGGTGCCGCGAGTTAGCGTCGGAGCCGATGATGACGCCAGTGCCAGCCTTAGACGCTTCGGCTAAGGTCCTTCTCAGCATTAGGGGAGGTGGCTCCACCACATCATCGTGTGGTATATATGCGGAGATAAGCCAGAAATCTCCGGTGTCACACTCCAGTTTCGCTGTCACAATGTCAGCACTGCTGAAATTAGGTAAAATCATAAGGTTTGTTTGACTCAAAAATTCTAGAATGAGGCGACCACGATGGTTTGTAATTCTGCTACCCCAAGCAGTAGACCATGCGTTGAAATCTCCCGCTATTATTATTGGGGATTTGCTTCTGATTTCTAGAGACAACTCCAGGAGAAAATCTTCAAATTCGCTAATTGTTGCACTTGGACGAGCATAGCAGCTTACAAAAAATATTCCTTGTATATTTGCCCATGTAAAGCCATTATGGGTTTCGTTGGAGCGAGATGTGAAGGCTTGTCCTTTGCAGGCCCATATTGCTGCTTTGCCACTTATATCATTACACCAAGTGCTTTCCGAACGTTGAGAATATTGTTCGCTTAATATGGCGACATCTATGTTTTCTTCTAGCACCGTCTGTTTTAGAAGGTCTTGTGCTGCAGCGCAATGATTGAGATTAAGTTGCAGTATCTTCATTTTTTTCGTTGACTTTAACATATCTGCGTATTTAGGACAGGCCGTACTCAGAACAGAGTGTTCCCCTTTGCAGAGCATACAACTCGGGAATTCGTGCATGTCTTTGCCATGTGACCTGGGGTTCCGCAACGAGTACAAAGGGATGACCTATCAATGGGGCTGCTACATTTGGGTGCTATATGTCCTAGTTGGAAGCACCTAAAACAACGAGTAATAGGTGAAAATTCCCGGAGACGACAAATAGACCACCCGATCTTTACTTTACCGCACTTATGTAAAGTTTTGGCATCCTCAGCTCGTAGGCATATAAGAGCTATTTGAGTGCAACTTCGAGTTTTCCGCAAATTTTTTATATTTTGCTTCCCCAGGTTCTGGATCCCACATTACTTTTGTAATGCCTCACAGAAAAAAAAAAACATACATATGTATGTACACACTTATGTGCTTTCATAACAAATATATGTACATATGTATACCGATCTATAAATTATATGCAGCATCGTTTGCGCATAGTAAAAAAGGGAATCTGTAAGCGTACATTTCTAAACATTGAAATTAGCATATTTTTTCCCATTGGCTCTAACAACTACTCAGTTCTGTTATTGTCGTGCCCCTGATGTTAAGTGGTGAAATGCGCTAATAATTTTCTGTGGTGAAATGCACTCATCCAAAACAGTAAATATCCCAAAATTGAAATATCCCTAAATTCTCGACACCGTGAACCTTCTCCAGAGAACGTATATTTATAGAGAAGGTCCAACAACGGACAGGCGTGTAAACTGTCAAAAGCTAACAAAATGCGATGAGTGCATTTCACCACAGCAGGCTAAGAAGGAGAAACTTTAACAGTGGCGCATGAACAGAGCGAGCATTCAATGAAAATTATGCTCAGAAACATGCATTGCTATTACAGACGTATGTTAGCCTTTTGCTTATATTTTTATATGCTCACATGCCATCATGTTAATTGATGTGATGTGTATCATTTTGCGTATTTCCATGAATATATGCATAATTTATATCATTCTAATTAAATTATGCTATTTTCAAAACAATATTTGTAGTTAATGTGCAATTAAGAGTTATTTATTAAAATATTTCTTATGTTTGAGAATATATGTATGTATTATAATTTCATATGTATATGAATATGTTTGTAAATATAATATACATATGTATGTATTTATATGTATATGAGATACTATCATAATATCATACAAACTTAATATACATACATATTACCATAATATGTCATTTAATTTTCATACCCATCTACATATCAGCGCATAATTACATATGCACATATATATGTAAGTACAATTCAAATTCAAATCGTAATATAATTTATCAGTAAAAAGTGTGCGCGCACTGCTCTATATGTATGTACATACATGCATACATGTACGACATTGCTGAAAAAATAATGTATACCAACAAACATACAAATACATATGAGTACATATGTGCGCATGACATTCCCACACAAATAATGCATACACAACATACATACTTATATGTACATACGTTCCATTGTAGATATGTCACCCGCAAAAACTACGAATATTGTTCTACAAAAACAACAATGGTTTCAAATAGCATCAGCAGCGTCACAAGTCAATATGGCAGCCAAGTCGATGCCCAAATTTGTAGAAAAACACACAACAACAATATTTTCATTCACCCTGCCAACATTTTCTATCGCAATAGTCACTTATAAGCGACTTCAAGAAGTTACAATTCAACGTCCGCGATACATTTTTTTCATCGTAGAAGTCACTTCCTTATTGCGAAGTTGTTCCCCGCGGACGTTACTTTCAGAAGTTACGTATTAGTGTCTTGTGGAAGTTACGTAGTAGTGACTTATAGAAGTTACGTATTAGTGACTAGTGGAAGTTAAAATTTTCGTTTTTAAATTTTTTATATTTATTTCAATTCAAAAATGTATTACAAAAAAAAAATAATTAATTCATGTGAATATTAGAAATAAGATTTTTTTAATTTTTCAGTTCATTAATTGTTTGTTTGTATCTTTTGCATAACGGGACAACAATCTTTAATTTAACGTCTGGAAGTGACTTAAAAGTGACGCATTTGGCGTTTGACACGTGAACGCGACAACTATCTTTATTTTAACGAACGGAAGTGACTAAAGCGTAACGTATTTGGCGTTGGCGATAAAAAACACTTCCAAATGTTGGCAGGGCATGAACGCAAGCACACTTTCAACAGGCAAACTTTACCATTACATCTCCCCGAGCATGCCTTTGCCAAGAAGCGTCTTTTCGCGACGATGGCAAAAGCTAAAAATCATAAATTGAACAATTTCTGATATTTGTATGAAAAGGAAAAAGCGACAACCCCGCAAATATAAGTATAGAATAAAATTGACAACATAGTTTATTTTTCGATTTTCAAGTCAACAAATATGCCAAAGAAAATATTCAATATTCCTCTGATTTATGTGTACAATGGATCCCGGTTAAGTAGTACTCCGCTTAAATGAAAATCATCCCTCTTAACTGCCTATATCTTGCTGCATCTTACGGTTTGTTTTTTAAAACACAGTAGAGGCCCGCTAATCCGGACATGGCCTAATCCGGATTCCACTGTAATCCGGACAGGGTTAAAAAACTCAAAATTTCTATTATGTCCCTTGTAATCCGGACAGACATTCTCTATCCGTATTCTCTAATCCGGATCACATGTATATTATTCACTACATTCGCTTTTATGCTTTATTGGTTTAAGTTTTGTTTTGTTTTTTTGGAACATGTGTATTATTTGTTTTAATAAACAAACAGAAATTTATAAATATTTTTTCATAATACATAGTTCTGTTATGTCTTTGGTAATCCGGATTTCCTTATATTCCGGATAGGGGCCGGTTTTAATTGATCCGGATTAGCGGGCCTCTACTGTACATAGAAATTATTGTTTTAAGTACCACTCGATTAAGTATCCGCACTCGCTTATGTGCCATATTAAATTTTTTGTTTAACAAACCACAAAAAGCTGTATCTTTGATTGTGGCACATAACCGGGATTGACTGTATTTGTCAAGGAATGTACAAAATATTGTTACGCGGCTTGCAAAAATCTGAGTCGACATGTATGCAAGCTCACACATAAACATACATATCTACGTTGGTTTGTAAGTGAAGCTGGTACAGCGGCAAGGGAAGCAGTGGCAATTGGCGATCGTTCGTTTGTGTTTTCGGCACAGCTCGGATTTTCTACCAACAACACAATGTTGTGAAGCTTTGTCGTCGCTTCATTCTTTCGACACATTGACTCTTTGACATGAAAGCAAAAAATATGAGCTTCGCCATTGGTTGTCCGCGTCAACGTAGATTTCGCATGAAGCATTGAGTGTACATATTTACATACATATGTTGCATGTAGACAAATTTACAAACATTATTCGTATGGTCTGTCATATTTGTTTACATGCACACATAATTATATATGGACAAATGTGCGACCGCTTGGTCTTTTAACATGATATCAAAAAGTTTAATGACCAAAGCAAATATTTATTTAAGTATATAAATATACATATATGTATATGTATGTCGTACCAAACCTATATAAAATGCATATTTAGGTAGTAATACAAATCTTATTGAATTAAGTATATATTTGCAAAGATTTTATGGAATTCATCATAAAATAGCTCAATCTTAAAATAAGTATATACATATGTATGTACACACTTATGTGCTTTCATAACATATATACATATGTACATATGTATACCGATATATAAATTATATGCAGCATCGTTTGCGCATAGTAAAAAAGGGAATCTGTAAGCGTACATTTCTAAACATTGAAATTAACATATTTTTTCCCATTGGCTCTAACAACTACTCAGTTCTGTTATTGTCGTGCCCCTGATGTTAAGTGGTGAAATGCGCTTATAATTTTCTGTGGTGAAATGCACTCATCCAACAGTAAATATCCCAAAATTGAAATATCCCTAAATTCTTGACATCGTGAACCTTCTCTATAATATACGTTCTCTGGTAAGAGTTTTTCACTTTATAATCCAAAAAATGTCCAGTTAAGTCGAGTTTATGACCCATCGTGAACGCAGTCTTATTCACTTATTTTACTACAATTCAAGTGTAGATGTCGCGCTCGCAGCAGTCTTAGCGACATCTTCGCGACAATATCGTTGCAGTACGAATTCACAATAGCGTTGCCGTACAAATTGATTTTTTTGCGCATTCACAATCATTTTTTTATATAATTAATTTTTATAAAACCGATTAAACAAAAGCACCCCGCTAATTAAAACATGGTTTTGCATGTAGAGCTAACCGCCACCTTTAAAACGATACCTTATTTATTAAAATTGGTTCCAAATGAGAGCAGAAAATGAGAGCAGAGAATCGAACTGCCAAGCCACCAGATAAATGGTTCAAAGTTCACATATAATCGACAAGTACTCACCGTTTTATTTTACAATATTCGTGAAGTCAAGTGAAAGTGCCAATCTTGTTATAAGAGAGTGCATTATACAAAAAAGCCAACATTCCTACGAAGACATTTCCTAACTGCATGAAGAAACTACAAGGAGTGTTCCAAAGTAAACAGGTAAATTTTATCGATTGTCCAGTGGGAAATTCATGACATTTCATTGTCAGTTTATGTTATCGGTGCGAAAATGAGCTTCGAACAAATAGCCAACATTAAATTTTGTTTTGAAATTGGTAAAACTTTTACCGAAACGTTTCAATTGATGAAACAAGTTTATTGCTTATCCCGTAGCAGAGTGCACGAGTGGTTTCAGCGTTTTCAAAGTGGTCGTGAGGACATAAATGACGATTAACAGGTGGGCCAATCAAAAACCGTGATCAGCGGAAATTCCATCGAAACTGTGCGTGAATTCATCAAAAATCAGCCGAAATCATCATTAAAATTCATGGAAATGAAATTGAACTTCCTTTACAATATTGTGACTGGTGACGAAACGTAGTGTTTCCAATATGATCCCGAAACGAAACGCCACAGTGCTGAATGAAGGCATCGGACGAGCCGAAACCCAAAAAATCGCGCATGGAGAAGTCAAAAGTGAAGACAATGCTGATTTGTTTTTATGACACCAAGGGTATTAACCATAAAGAACTTGTTCCACCCAGCCAAAACGTTAATGCTTGGAGTTTTGGAGCGCTTGGTGCGCCATATTCGACGTGTTCGGCCAGAATATCGCGAAGTTGAAAGTTGGCGTTTGTTGCACGATAATGCGCCGTCTCATCGACCGACGTTTGTGTCCGATTATTTGACCAAAAATCACAGGAAAACCGTTGTGCAGACGTAGAGGTCATTGAAAAGGCTTGCACCGGCATACTGGCGACCATAACGGCCAACGAGCTAAAACACTCGTTCGACATGCTTTTGGACCGTGCGCAAAGCTGTTTTGAAAAGAAATTTATTTTGCAAAAAAAGAAAACATTTTTCTGCTTATTTTTTTATAGCCCTGTTTTACTTGGAATCCACCTTGTATATCAAGTTTGGAGGGAACTGCAAAAAAACTGTAAGAAAACTCAGATGACGTTCAAGAACTGTGGAAATAATTTTGTAACAGACCTTGATAACTTTTTTGATATTGCACATGCTGATGCCTTCTACAGAGCGAAGGCAAGGAGTTTGTAGGAAAACAGAGAACGAAGACAAAGAGTTTGTAGGAAAACAGAGAGAGCCAGGACGACCGAGATGCTTAGGGGGAATTGACAAAATTTTGGCGGAGAAAGAAGAACGAGTTAGGCAAAGACGATTGGAACGAAAGGAAAGAAAAGTAAAACAAAGAGAGTTATCGGCTGTTGCACATACTTACCTTTTCGATAGATAGCTTGGAATGTCTTGAGAATTCGGATGAGGAACAGATTTCGAGCTCTGAACTTAGTACTCAGATTCCTTGCCCTGAAAAAAGTTCTAAAAGAGGCACAAAATGTTACTTCTAAACTGGTAGCAGCTTTAGATCGATGCCAATTAAGCATAAGGGACTCAGTTTACATTCTCTGTTTTTTGACGCTGCGTGAGTTTGTGACTTAAAGAAGTACACAATTTCTCACTCGTCTGCAGATCGACGACAGTTTTCTTCGAGAAGATGTATGTTGTTGGGATAACAATCCTGAAGACAAATAAGTCGTTTGAAGTTCGTAAATGACACTGATGAAAGTGCTGTTAAATTAATGCAAGATTTTAATGGACTTATCACAGCTGAAGAAGAGCCAAAAGAGTTTGTGTTGCGTTATGTTCAGGAACATAGAAATGTTTATCCAGACTGTGAAAAAACTACACTAAAGAGAAGCTACACTAACTAATTATTATTATAATTTGTGTTTAAATAAAAGTTTATGTTATTTTTATTTTATTTTTACTCATATTTACTTCATTTGTTGCATTTAATTAGTTTTGGTTCAAACCAAAATGTCAGGCCAAAACACCATTTTTTATTAAATTTTAGTGCTCGGTCGGCACGGGTTGCAATCGTGCTACAAATACGAAATTTGATATCTAAGTACGTTTTAGCATTTATATAAGAAGAGCATTTATTATGCGTCTCGAAATTCTAAAATAATTTTTTTTTGTCATATAAGGGACACCCTAATATTGGTATCTGATTTTTATACCGTAAACTGAAAAAAAAACAGATGGAATTTTAAATTTTGTTGTAGTATGTGTGGTTGTAATCTTGCAAAATTATCCTTTAACGAGCAATCCAGAGGTCGAGTTGCAACATTCATTACTTCTTCTGTTTCCATGATGATCTTTATGGCTCACTGCAATATTGTATAACTATTAACACTGAGATGGTATTGGACAGCTTTATAAGAGCCGGTGCCAAAATTGGACAATGGGCATGGCATCGTTCACTTTTAGGTGATATCTTGAGACCCATTCGACCGATTTCAACAAAATTTGGTACGTGGTATTCCTCTGACATTCTTATGATATAGTGTGAGAATGGGAAAGCGTGCTATAGTCACGTCTCATATAACACAATTTAAATTCCATTTAAAACTTTCACTTTCTAGTATACAAA
The DNA here is from genome assembly GCF_016617805.1 of Bactrocera tryoni. Lineage (NCBI taxonomy): Eukaryota > Metazoa > Arthropoda > Insecta > Diptera > Tephritidae > Bactrocera > Bactrocera tryoni. Next base: position 523,320 of record NW_024396545.1, read on the forward strand.
TCAAAAATCAATTAATATATTAGGATAATACTATGCACACATGTTGCCTTTGAGTTGTGTTATCTTATGACTAAAAATTGCTCAAATCGAATCATAGCTATTCAAGCCCCTATATACTGAAAATGTGACCCAGTGCTTATAACGGTCAGTTCTCTTCTGATAGTGGTATGTCTTTATGTTACAAATGGGTTGAAACCTCATATAATATGTGAGTGCCACTGTGGGAAGAAATTAGTTTTGATATTTTTTTGTATTTCTGTGGTATTTCTCGATTTACATTCCACAGAAAAATATTCATAATTAACATTCGTTTTAGAAGTTAGATTTCCTATATTGGCTCTTAGTAAATATAAATTTCTTTCAATCAACAATGGTTTTCAAAACTTTAACTAATAAACCTCAATACAATGAAATAGCTTAATATTTTAAATGACCCATTTATGAACCAACAACAATCAACAATGTTAAATATTTTTAATTAAAGGTTATAAATATATAACATTCACTAAAAAATGTGAACTTACATATAACTCTCTGCTTTCGCAACTGATTTCTGCGGGATTCTTAGCAGTAGTTCGTTGCTTGCTTGTCATCCGTTCAGTAGCCCATGAACTTTCACCACGAGAAAAAAATAACAAAGAGAAATGTTTCGGATCGTTTTATCCATAGACTGAATGATAGAGCGTAAGTGTGCATGTGAAGCGTTCCAGCACAATTGAGCTTGAAATGCAGACCACTGGTTTAGGCTCATCTCTAATTCTCAAAAAATAGCTAAGCAAAATATTTTGTTAGGAGCAATTTTCAATGTAATTGATTGGAAAAAATCAAATTCAGTGTTAATAAAAATATTTTTGTAAAAGCGTAAAAATCTGGCTGCATTATTTGTACAGAAAATGTGCTAAGGGGATTAAAACCAAAAAAAAAATAGTAAATCATTAATAAAATGGCAAATGACATGTTTTGTAGCCATTTCAGAATGCACATCTCAACGTCTCGAGGGAAAAAATGTTATTTCGTTATTTCAAATATGTTATTGTTACCCTATTTGCCATAAACCAAGCTGTGTGGGATCGGAACAAGCTGCCTACATACTGGACGTCAATTATCTCAGGCTGTTGTTGATAGCAGTATACAGTATGGTCAGCTAGCCCATTGAAGCAAGCAATTGCAAATAGCCTTAATTTTAATTTATTCAATTTATTTTCAATTATGTTTTCTAAATAACACAAACATTTTACTTACTTACGATTCGTAATATAACAAAAATAGCTTGAAACTAATTTTTTTATTTTTGGAACAAAGGTAAGCCCTGGTTATAAGTGAATATAATACTCGTACATAAATTTTCAAGATGATGATATAAATTCAAATCATTGTAGTTTTTTCTTTACAATATTATTTTATTTATTAGAACTTCTTCTTCTTTTCGCATCGTGGCTCCAATTGGAAATGCCAATTGGAATTGAATACTTTCAGAGCTGGAGTGGTTTCGTCCATACGTACGACATGACTTAGCCAGCGCAGTCACTGTTTCTTGATTCTCTGAACTATGTGAATGTCGTCGTATATCTCATACAGCTTATCGTTCCGTCGAATGCGATATTCACGGTGGAAAACGCGCAAAGGACCATACATCTTTCCCAGAACCTTTCTCTCGAAAACTCCATCAGATGTTGTCATCGTCCAGGCCTCTGCACCATATAGCAGGACGGGAATAATGAGTGACTTATAGAGTTTGGTTTCTGTTCGTCGAGAGAGGATTTTACTTCTCAATTGACTACCAAGTCCTGTTGGCAAGAGTTATATTGCGAGGAGGCTTATCCCACGGTACTTGGCACTAAATGTAGGGTTTCTCAGTTCATCCCCGCTCCATCGTCATCGATTATTGAATCGGGTTCGCCTTCTCCTGGCGTGATACTTTCACTGCCATTCAGCAGGCTGGAGAAGTGTCCCCCACCAAGTATGCTCTGAGCATCGATTAGCAGATCACCTCTGGGGATTCTAAAAGAGTGTCCTGAAACCTTCTGCTAGTCGCCGCAACTTTTCGTAGAATTTTGGAGTAGTACCCCTGTCGGCTAGTTTGTCAAGTTCTTCATACTCACGCATTTCGGTCTTTCCTTTTTTCCGTCCGCAAATGCGTCTCGCTTCCCTCTTCAACTCTCGGTTCTATCCTATCCCGCACGTGTTGTGGTCCATCGTCACGTTTGCGAGGTAGGCAGTGAGTTTTCTTTCCGCTACGACCAGACACTCTTAGTCGTACCAGCTGTTCTTTTGCATTTTCCGAAAACCAATGGTTTCGTTTTTCGGCTGTACGTAAGGAGCTTGAAATGTCGTCCCACAGTTATCTTATATCGAGTTGCTGATTAGTGCTCTCTGACAGCAGGAGTGCAATTAGAGTAGAAACTGGTTCGGTTGTCTGTTGTGATTGCAGCTTCTCGACGTCGAACCTTCCTTGTGTTTGTTGCAGTGCGTTTTTTGCTGCACAGAGGCGGGTGCGAATCTTGGCTGCAACAAGATAGTGGTCCGAGTCGATGTTAGGACCTCGGAGCGGACGCACGTCTAAAACACTGGAGACGTGTCTTCCGTCTGTCACAACATGATCGATCTGGTAGATGGCTTCTTAATCCGTAGACAGCCAGGTTGCTTGCATTAGCCAAAGGGTTTGGGTGATCTCGGAGTTTATATACATATGTATATATTAAATTCAGCTGTCTTTTACTTCTTTCTTTACCATAGGAATACCAAAATTTTTATTGATATTTTCATTATGCATGTACCACGGTGAACATGTGATTGTTCTAAACATGTTTGATTGGAACCTTTGCATGATATAAATAACAGTTGCACAGGTCGTACCCCGCAGTTGAATGCCATACATCCCAATCGGCTTCATGATCGCATTATATAAAAACACTGTGCTGTCTTGACTAAGTTTGGAGTTTTTATTTAAAAGTCAATTAAAATTTGTTGTTCTAATCTTCATACAAGTTATTTTACTAGAACTATGTTTTCACCACGTAAGTCTCCTATCTATGTGAACACCAAGATAAGTTACTTCATTCGCTTGGGGTACTAAAATATTGTTTATCTTGTGCCGGACACATTTTCGGTCTAAGCGAAAATGTAACATGCTTACACTTTTGTCATTCACATTTTTACGTCAGTTGGCTAACTGATCTTCGACAGACCTTAAGTGGCCGCCTGATATTCTTGATGCAATTATGTGGCATTTGTTACGGCTCACTTAAGCTGTGTCATCCGCAAAAGTTTATGTCAATACATTATTAGCTGTTGAAAGATCTGCTGTATATATGTATGATGAATAGAGTTGTGCTTAGAGCACTGCCCTGTGGAACACCAGCCCTTATCTGTGTTTCAACAGATATGAAATCTCCTACTTTCACCATGAATTGCCTATTTTTTTAAATAAAACTCCAATGTTTTATGCAATTCTAACGGTAGAATTTGTGTAATCTTATATGAAAGGTCTTTATGCCACACCTTATCAAACGCCTGAGCTATATCTAGAAATATTGCTGAATCTACAAATATCCCTGTGCTCAAATGCTTTCCTTATTTCCTTAGTTATTATATTTACTTGCTCTATCGTGCTATGTTTTTCACAAAACCCAAATTGGTTCTTTGGTATTATATTATTTTCGTGGAGGAAAGGAGACATCTTTGAAAGTAACACTTTTTCAAATATTTTAGAAAGACAGGGTAGAAGACTGATTTGTCTGTACGACGACGGCTGTGTTAAGTCTTTCCCAGGTTTACCGATCAAGATAATCTGCGACTTTTGAAACCTCCATGAAATTGGATAGAAAGATTGGATCTTGCTTTAATTTGGACAAAACTTCTTTATATAAAATTCAGTGTTGAATTATTCTTCGCATTTAAGTTTTAATTAACGTACAGCTGATTTTAATTGAAGCTGAGTGGAAGGGGGCGATCTGCATTCTCCTCTTGCAGGCCTTGTTTCATTTACATTTCTATTTCTATATTACTGATTTTTCTGAAATCAATCGGCTTATAGCTTTTGTGTGGTGTTGCTAAGACAGCTGCGTTAGTTATTGTATCATTGAATTCTCTTATACTTTCGGAAATATCTTTTCCTGCATTATGCACTCAATGTGGCTACTTACGTATTTTAAGACGTTAGACCCACTTCTGGATCAACTAATATGGGTTGTTCACATATCTTTATTAGTACATGTATCAGCTGTTATGTGCGATTTATCTATATTTTGGATTACAGCAAAATCAAGTTAATCTGGTATTTTGTTGCGATCACTAGGCCAATATGTCGGCTTACCAAGTGATATTATGTCAAGGTTATTGTGCCTATTTTTAATAGTGTGATACAGCTGTCGTCTTTTCGAATTAATTAGTCGTGGGCTCCAATACGTGTGCTTTTCGTTGTAATCTCTACATACTAGATCTATGGCCTAGTGTCCCAAAAAAGTATTTAAATTGGATGTCTGTAATTGTAAACCGATCTGCGTGATTTCTAACATAGAGTCTAAATCCCTGTATAAAGAAATTGTTTTTATTCGCTAGATGAGTTTCTGTCAATAGTATTGCATCAATATTATTTTCATTCAGAAATCTAATAAGTTCCAATTGATCTTGGTTAACATCCTTAGCATTCCATATACACACGTTCAATACACTCATTTCTTACTTTAAAAAGTTTGCAACATTTGGTTTTGTGATTTGATTATCTCTTGAATTATATTTTGCATTGAAGCCATAAATTGTCTCATACATTGGGTAAGGTTGAAAATTATAGTTTCAACGCATCCATTTGGTTAATTTGGAGCAATCGCATTTGCGCAGTCTTGCTTTTCAAAGCGTTTCCATAGTTCCCTTGTGTAGCATTGTCTTTAAGATTTTCTGGTTTTGAAATATGGATGGGGATTTCAAAATTTTCTTTAGGAAGAATATTTAACATTTGGTTACGACGTGCTTGCTTTTTCTAAACACAGAATTCTTTTTCTTCTTAATTGGCGTAGACACCACTTACGCGATTATAGCCGAGTTAACAACGGCGCCAGTCGTTTCTTCTTTTCGCTACGTGGCGCCAATTGGATATTCCAAGCGTAGCCAGGTCCTTCACCACCTGGTCCTTCCAACGGAGTGGAGGTCTTCCTCTTCCTCTGCTTCCCCCGGCGGGTACAGTGTCGAATACTTTCAGAGCTGGAGTGTTCTCATCCATTCGGACAACATGACCTAGCCAGCGTAGCCGCTGTCTTTTAATTCGCTGAACTTTGTCAATGTCGTCGTATATCTCGTACAGCTCATCGTTCCATCGAATGGGATATTCGCCGTGGCCAACGCGCAAAGGACTATAAATCTTTCGCAGAACTTTTCTCTCGAAAACTCGCAACGTCGACTCATCAGTTGATAACATCGTCCAAGCCTCTGCACCATATAGCAGGACGGGAATTATGAGTGACTTATAGAGTTTGGTTTTTGTTTGTCGAGAGAGGACTTTGCTACTCAATTGCCTACTCAGTCCGTTGTACACTCTTACAGAAGATGGCACCTTATCTATTTAGTTCTGCAGCTCGAAATATTTTGTCCAGAAGCAGGTTGAAAAAGTCGCACGATAGGGAATCGCCTCGTCTGAAACCTCGTTTGGTATCGAACGGCTCGGAGAGGTCCTTCCCGATCCTGACAGAGTTTTTGGTGTTGCTCAACGTCAGTTTACACAGCCGTATTAGTTTTGCGGGGATACCAAATTCAGACATCGCGGCGTAAAGGCAGCTCCTTTTCGTGCTGTCGAAAACAGCTTTGAAATCGACGATGAGGTGGTTTGTGTCAATTCTTCTTTCACGGGTCTTTTCCAAGATTTGGCGCATGGTGAATATCTGGTCGGTTGTTGATTTTCCAGGTCTAAAGCCACACTGATAAGGTCCAATTAGTTTGTTGACGTTGGGCTTTAATCTTTCACACAATACGCAAATGCGTCTCGCTTCCCTCTTCAACTCTCAGTATCTACCCCATCCTGCACGTGTTGTGGTCGATCGTAACGTTGCGAGGTAGGCAGCCTGTTTTCTCTCCAACATAGAATTCACGGATCGAATTAAAAACACTTTCGTACACCTTAAACACTCTCTGTCGCCGTCAAACGTCTCAATCTCCTGCTATTGTATCATAGCATCTGTTCCACTGATCTGAGAAGGAAAAACCTATTTTTTTTTTTAATTTACTGATATCGTAGTTACTAGACGAACCCAAAAATAACTTAAAAAAATTCCGTGAAATAAAACGATCGAAAGAATTATTTTTTTATTGATTTTTTCGAATGATTTTGCTTCGAAAAATGTAGTTTAATACTCTTGTAACCAGTTGCTACATAGTGTTATAGTTTTGTTCACCTAACGGTTGTATGTATCACCTAAAACTAAGCGAGATAGGTATAGGGTTATATATATATAAATGATCAAGATGACGGAAAAAGTTGAAATCCGATTGACTGTTTGTCTGCCCGTCCGTCCATCCGTCCGTCCATCCGTCCGTCCGTGCAAGCTGAAACTTGAGTAAAAATTTATTAATTATCTCGATGAAACTTGGTATGTTCGTGGCTCAGTTCAAAAAAAAATTCGTGTTCGCAGATGGATGTAATCGGACCACTGCAAATTGCCGTTAACCAAACACATATTAAGTGCCATAACTAAGCACTAATAGCCCTGACAGACGACAGCGCTAATATGCATTAGCGGGCATAATTTACATTTACTTGCGGATTTGACCCATGTTAATGCAGGTTTGTAATGCACAAGAATTTCGTGCATTTAGCTGAATTTACCAAATTTGAGTGGGCAACACTGCTCGGCCGATTTTTGCTTTTTTGACAGATGTCGCTTGAGGTCTGCCGCCTCCTTTGCGTTTGCAGCATCAGAGGTAAGCAGTGTTATATTGCTAATTAAATTATGTGCAAGTATATTAACAAAAACAAATTTTAATATATTTAGATGGCAGAAAATAAACAACGCACAGTTTGCTATCGATTTTTCCATTATTCTTAACTTTTTCGCACACTTTTTCCGCATTACAATCAATTATTACTTTTAATTTCACTCTATTATCTTTTAACGTAGTTAATAATAAACGAATTTTTTCGTAAAATTTATATTGATTTTCCAAAAATACCAAAATTTCTATTAATAATTTATCTTATTCATTTTTATTTCACTTTTTATTAAATAAATAAACAAATTTCACTATCGGATGTCTAAATGCACAAGTCTGCCGTCTGTCACCATAAAATTTCAACGCGCATTAACGTTGCTTAATGCGTATTAATTTTGCCCGCCTGTCAGGGCTATTAATCTACAACAACCAAATTTGCTGTGTACAAACCTTATAAGAACTTCTACCGACAGTGTGAAAATGGATGAAATCGAAGGATATCCCCGCTCACTCCCCATATAACGGTATTGTTAAAAACTACTAAAGTCGCGATAAAGCAATAACTAAATACGCCAGAGACATTAAATTTTACCACACGGATGGCATGAGAAAGCTTTATGAGAGCCGGTGTGAATTTTTTTATATTATTTTTTAGACCAAATATTGCCAAATGATTAAGGCAAAGATATAAATTAGCCGATATAATAAATTTTGAATAACACAATAAACAAGAGCGTGTACAAGACATCCAAAATTTTCAAACATTCTTCGGTTTCTTAATCAGATACAACACCATTTGTCTCCGAGTTATCACTGCAGAAAATTTGAAAATTCTGCTTCGAGCAAAACACGTTTAAAGCTAAAATGTTAGAGAGCTGAGCTAATTCATTTCAAAATTTAGTGTGGTATTTTTAAAGATATAGACTATCGAAATACATATGTACATACATATATCAAAATTAGAAAATTTTCTTTTCTGCCCCTTAACTTCAGTACAATTTCAAACTCTTTGACCAACATAAACGGTTTAAAGTCAGATAGAATGCCCAAATGGATGGATATCATTATATCGGGTAAATTTGAGATAGGAGAAGGTGGGGACTTATTGCATTAACTTTTGTCATTTCTCGAATATATTCGGGACGATGTTTCCATGAAATTTAAGGAGATAACTCAGTCTTACGGACATATTAAAAATAAAATCGGCTGGAATAAAGAAAATCATTCTACATGTATGGTAAATACATTTTGGACTTATCTCACTTATTATACTCTCGCAACAAAGTTGCTAAGGAGAGTATTATAGTTTTGTTCACATAACGGTTGTTTGTAAGTCCTAAAACTAAAAGAGGCAGATATAGGGTTATATATACCAAAGTGATCAGGGTGGCGAGTAGAGTTGAAATCCGGATGTCTGTCTGTCCGTCCGTCCGTCCGTCCGTCCGTCCGTGCAAGCTGTAACTTGAGTAAAAACAGAGATATCATGATGAAACTTGGTACACGTATTTCTTGGCTCCATAAAAAGGTTAAGTTCGAAGATGGGCAAAATCGGCCCACTGTCACGCCCACAAAATGGCGGAACCGAAAACCTATAAAGTGTCATAACTAAGCTATAAATAAAGATATTAAAGTGAAATTTGGCACAAAGGATCGCATTAGGGAGGGGCATATTTGGACGTAATTTTTTTGGAAAAGTGGGCGTGGCCCCGCCCCCTACTAAGTTTTTGTACATATCTCGGAAACTACTACGGTGTCAACCAAACTCTATAAAATCGTGTCCTTCAGGCATTTCCATATACAGTTAAAAAATGTAAGTAATCGGATAATAACCACGCCCACTTCCCATACAAAGGTTATGTTGAAAATCACTAAAAGCGCATTAACCGACTAACAAAAAACGTCAGAAACACTAAATTTTACGGAAGAAGTGGCAGAAGGAAGCTGCACCCAGGCTATTTTTAAAAATTGAAAATGGGCGTGGCGCCGCCCACTTATGGACCAAAAACCATATCTCAGGAACTACTCAACCGATTTCAATGAAATTCGGTACATAATATTTTCTTAACACCTTGATGACATATACGAAATATTTGTGAAATCGGTTCACAACCACGCCTTCTTCCAATATAACGCTATTTTGAATTCCATCTGATGCCTTCTCTGTATAATATATATGTACACCAGGAAATGAAAATACAATTCAATACTCAAAGTACACAAATTGGTCTAATCTAATTAATTTTACAGCAAAATAAAAAAAAATATGTAAATTATTATCACTTTATCATGCGAGTGTATAAAATGTTCGGTGACACCCGAACTTAGCCCTTCATTACTTGTTTTAAGATTTAAATTGGATATCTTGTATATCTACATAAATAAAAATGAATTGTTGTTCGTTAGTCTGATTAAAACTCGAGAACGGCTGGGCCGTTTGAGCGACTTTGGTTTAAAAATGTTTGTCGTACTCCAGGGTAGGTCCAAACGGTGAGCAAATAAGGAAAAATTACGAGTAAGATAGAGTAAAACGACAATTCCATTTTCCCATATAAAAGTTGACCACTTACTTGCTGTCAAACATTTGACGGTATTTGTACTCTCAGTTCCACTCGAATTGAAGAACGCATTAAAACAAGACTTTTGAATCGACAACATAATATCAACTTTGTTCATAACATCGTGTATTTAAATTTCAATTTCCAATTTCAAAATATATAAATATAATTAATGTGTTGACATGTTTGATGGTGCCAACCTTACAGTGTTACCAACTCTCAAAAATACTTTTATTATAATAACGGGGCATCTCTGCCTGTGCAGACTCCATTGCTCATTGCTTACTAGATATAGCATACTACATAGTTTGCCATATATCGTAAGCTAGAAGCTGTCTCTTCAGCAGTTTAACAGCGCAGTTTTCATTTATATGAAAATTTCGAAGAGGCAACATATCCCATTTCCACATATGCCGACGGCATTTTAATTCTGGTAATATGAAAATTAGAAGAGCGGGTTAAGACGGTTGTGTTATATTATAAAAAGAAAGTACATTTTCAAAATAACATTTAATATTTAGTATAATATTGTTAATTTATAGAAATATTATGCAAATTGGGTTGGGAAGTCTTAAATTTAATAAACTTATACAAGCATAAATCAAAATATCATTTCTCATTTTAAATTTATTATTTTAATTGGTATATAAAAGTTATGCCACAATTATTATATAGTAGTCCAAAAATATAAATTCTTATTTTTCCCAGAAATACATTTGTAAAAAAAGGATCTTTATCCTTTGTTATTATCTTATTTTTTCCAAAAATACATTTGTAAACAAAAGGATATTTATCCTTTTTTTATGTTCCACACAAAAGATTTAAGGGGTTCAAGCTCAAAGCATACGCTACATCATCTCGAGCCTACCTACCCTACGCTTTTGCGCAAATGATTATATCATGATAGCAAATGCCCACATACAGATTTGGCAATGGCAATAACAGTTAGTATTCTATAAATTCTATCCTGTCGAGATGCCCTGTAATAAGTGTATCAAAACGTTCCATTGTTTTGTCATCTCATGTAAAAAGCACGTGTATCCGAAAGTTACATTGTTTTGTCCATAAATTTAGAGACTTTTTGCTGCGCTCCTACTTTAACATCCTTGGTTTTGTCATCCCATGTCAAAAAAAAGAAACATTTAATTGGAGAAATAAGAAAGTAATAAGTGTATCCGAACGTTACATTGTTTTGTACATACATTTAGAGAGTTTTTGCTGCGCTCCTACTTTAACATCCTCGGTTTTGTCATCTCATGTTAAAAAAAAGAAACATTTAATTGGAGATACTGCTGAAAGTGATTTTCTTCTCGCTGCTTACAATGTTGAGGAAAAGAAAACGACCTGACATAGGACGCCGAAGTCGTGTAAATGTGCAACGAGCTACTTTACGCTCCAACCGCACTAATGACCAGAGAGATGCTGATAATGATAACAGTCGTACAAGTATGGGAGAATTACGTTCAAGAGTAAATAACTATCAAGTGGATAGGGGGAGAATGGAACGAGTTCGTGCAAATCGATCACAACAGCAGCGAGCACGGGATAACGAATTTAATCGATTCCGCAGATGCAATGCTCCTGTAAACATCGAACGAGGAGCATTTTCCTACGATCCGGAATATGATTATAGTGCCGACAAATCTGTGACGATTGGAGAAATGTCAATCATTTGTCAACGTTGTAAAGCATTAAAGTACAGTAGTGAACCTGCAGGATTATGTTGTGCTGGTGGCAATGTACAATTGCCTCAATTGGTTCCACCACCTGAACCGTTACACTCATTAGTTAATGGGATGGAAAGTGAATCTAAACACTTCTTGGCTAACATCCAAAAATACAATAATTGCTTCCAAATGACATCGTTTGGTGCAACGCATATAGTACAAGACGGGTTCATGCCCACTTTCAAGGTAGTATACCATAATTGTTTTAGTGAAATTCTAATTTGTATTTGTATCACAATTAATTTAACCAGTTCTTAAACAATTACAGATACAAGGACAAATTCATCACTTACTGGGGGCAATGCTGCCAGTGCCAGATGCAGATCATAAATTTTTGCAAATTTATTTTATGGAGCAATCAAGATGTGGAAGTTGATACACGTTGTGGTCATAATCCAACCGTCAAGCGAATCATTGTCCAACAACTGCAAACATTTCTTCACGAGAATAATGAATTAGTGAAGACGTTCAAAATGGCACTGGATCGTATGCCATCAGACAGCCATAATATTGTAATAAGAGCCGACAAAACACCTGCTGGAGAGCATGCAAGGAGGTTTAATTCGCCGACAATAGATGAAGTGGCTATTGTCGTTGTTGGAGAGAATTTGCAATCAAGAGATATTGTACTTCATCGCCGGAACAATGAATTGAAACGTGTATATGAAACGCATAGAGCTTATGATGCTTTACAATACCCATTAATTTTCTGACAGGGAGAAGATGGGTACCATTTTAATATCAAAATGGTTAATCCAACAACAGGTAATTAGATTATACAAAATAAAATATTTTATATGTTCAATATATAAATGTATTTTTTTATCATATGTACTTCCAGGTGCTGATACACACAAAAAAGTCAGTGCCATGAATTATTATGCATACAGACTCATGATCCGTGAAGGTGAAGTAAATCACATTTTGATGTGTCAACGGCTCTTTCATCAGTATGCAGTGGACATGTACGTCAAAATTGAGACTGAAAGATTGGCATACATCCGTCTTAACCAACAGCAGCTTCGATCTGAAGAGTACATTCATCTTCGCGATGCAATCAATGCTGACGGCAATGTAAATAATGTAGGAAGAATGACAATTTTACCGGCCACTTACATCGGAAGCCCGCGCCACATGCACGAGTACGCTCAAGATGCGATGTCTTATGTTCGAAAGTATGGCCGTCCAGACCTATTTATTACATTCACCTATAACCCACAATGGATCGAAATAAAAAAAGAACTGCTACACAACCAAACACCACTTGATAGGCATAACATCACAGCCAGAGTTTACAAGCAAAAATTAAAATCTTTAATGAATTTCATTACAAAGCATCGTGTGTATGGCCAAGTACGTTGTTGGATGTACACTGTTGAGTGGCAAAAGCGTGGTTTGCCACATGCTCATATATTAGTCTGGTTGGTTGACAAAATAAGGCCAGAAGAAATTTATTCCATTATTTCAGCCGAAATTCCTGATGAAACGGTTGACCCAAAATTGCATACGATAGTAACTAACATCATGATACATGGACCTTGCGGAGTTTTCAACAACAGCTCACCCTGTATGATCGACGGAAAGTGCTCCAAACGGTACCCGAGAAACTTGCTTGCTGAAACCATCTCGGGAATCGATGGTTACTCATTGTATCGTCGGCGATCAGTTGAGGACGGTGGACGATTTGTAGATGTCAAGATAAAAGGACAAGATTTTCATTTAGACAATCGTTGGATTGTGCCGTTCTCGCCCATATTGTCCAAAACTTTTGAAGCTCACATCAACGTGGAAATTTGTAACTCTGTGAAATCCATAAAGTACATATGTAAATATGTTAACAAAGGTAGCGACATGGCCATGTTCGCAGTAACAAACACAAATGATGAAGTGTCTCACTATCAGATGGGTCGCTATGTAAGCAGCAATGAGGCTATTTGGCGCATATTTTCGTTTGCAATTCATGAAAGACATCCCACTGTATTGCATTTGGCAGTTCATTTAGAAAATGGACAACGAGTGTATTTCAACCCAAACAACGCTGTGGATAGAGCGGCACGTCCACCTGTGACCACATTGACAGGTTTCTTCTCAATTTGTGCAACTGATCAATTCGCTCGCACTTTGCTGTATGCTGATATGCCGCGCTACTACACATGGAACGCATCATCAAAGTCTTTTCAGCGTCGTAAACAAGGAACACCACTTGAAGGATATGAAAATGTCTTTGCCACAGATGCTATAGGCCGTATATATACAGTACATCCTAATAACGATGAATGACGATGATTATCTTAGATTGTTATTGGTGAATGTTCCTGGTCCGACATCTTTTCAACAATTGCGAACAGTTGATGGACGTCTGTGTGCGACTTACCGTGAGGCGTGTCAATTACTACGGTTGCTTGAAAACGATTCGCATTGGGATGATACGCTCAAGGATTCCGTGATATCTTTATCGCCGCATCAAATTCGCACACTGTTTGCGATTATAATATCGACATGTTTCCCCTCAAATCCGAATGATTTGTGGATGAAATATAGGGATGACATGTCTGAGGATGTGTCGCATCGCGTGCGTTGTGAAACTTTGAATCCTACATTGGAAATTACGGCAGAGATTTACAATGACACATTGATCATAATAGCAGATATGTGTTTGTTGATGGCAAATAAAGTATTGTCGTGTTTGGGCTTGACAGCACCCAATCGTGCTATGCAAGATGCATTAAACCATGAGTTGCAAAGAGAACTCCAGTACGATACTCAAGCTATGACCGAAGCAGTTCGCACAACTGTTCCGCAACTGAACGAAGAACAAAGGATTGCGTACGATCGTTTAACACAAGCTGTAAACAGTGGGTCTGGGGGAATTTACTTTCTTGATTCTCCTGGGGGTACTGGGAAAACGTTCCTAATTTCATTGCTATTAGCAAAGATCCGATCGCAAAATGAGGTAGCCCTAGCATTGGCTTCATCTGGAATAGCAGCAACTTTATTAAAAGGCGGACGAACTACACATTCAGCCTTAAAAATACCATTAAACATGCATATCAACGAAACGCCAGTTTGCAACATTGCCAAAAATAGCGCTATGGCGAAGACTCTCCAAGTATGCAAATTGACGATTGGGACGAATGCACAATGACCCACAAGAGGTCACTGGAGGCACTAGATAGGACGTTAAAAGATTTACGTGATAACCAAAACATTTTTGGTGGAGCTATGATACTGTTGTCAGGTGATTTTCGTCAGACTCTTCCAGTAATTCCTCGGTCGACTATTGCTGACGAAATAAACGCATGTCTAAAATCATCAAATTTGTGGCGGCACGTAAAGACACTACAATTAACTACTAACATGCGAGTGTTTTTGCAACAAGATCAAACTGCGACTGTGTTTTAGAAGCAGTTGCTGGATATTGGCAATGGTAAGGTCGCAGTCGCACAGAATCGAAAAAGGAGCTTATTCAGCGTGTTTTTCCGGACACTAAACAACAATATAATAACCATGATTGGCTAAATGAACGAGCAATTTTGGCAGCAAAAAACAGAATTTCCTTCCAGAAGAGTTGTTTACGTACAAATCAGTTGACACGGCCACAAACCAGGATGACGTAGTCAACTATCCTACAGAATTTTTAAATTCATTGAACTTGCCTGGACTACCACCATATAATTTGAAATTAAAAGTGGGGTCAGTTGTCATCATGCTGCGTAATATTAATCAACCTCGACTTTGCAATGGAACGAGATTGGTTGTGAAGAAACTCATGAATAACATCATCGAAGCTAAAATAATCAAAGGAAAATACAAAGGAGAGGATGTCTTAATCCCACGAATACCTATGATTCCAACGGATTTGCCATTTGATTTTAAGAGGTTGCGATTTCCCGTGCGTATGGCGTTTGCGATGACCATAAATAAATCGCAAGGCCAATCGTTGCAAGTTTCGGAATAAACTGAGTTTCCCTGTTTCGCAGATGTTTACGCACCGCCAAAAAAAACTAAAAATATTGTCTACCAGAAAGCGCTATATTAATTAGCTGTATATGATCATAACTGTGTTGTATTTAATTTAAGCAAAGATTTGTTTATCATGTTCACAGTCCTGAAACGAGCACATCCAAGAAAATTTTAAATTTTTGTATATGAAGTGTATAAATATAAATAAATGACTTAATATGTATATAATATGTGCATTTGGATCCTTAATGTCAACGTGTATTAGTAACTCTTTATTTCCATCAACTTGGTTCCATCTACTTGGGAACCACTTGGCTCGCCAGGACATGATAATATGGTGGAAGTACTAGGCGACTCGGACAAGTCTGATTCGATCAGAACATTATCAATGTTGAGCTGCTGGCTGTCTTCAATAACATCAATATCTACCAGAACATTCTTGATGTTGGGCTCTTGGCTGACTTCAATAACTTGAATGTCCTGTATGTCTTCGGCCGATAAATTTAATTCACAGAATGTCTCCTCAGATGATGAAGATGGCATTGTAGAAACGTGTTTTGGTTTAGATAGCAGCTTTTGCCTTACTATATTTTTTTTGTACTTTTGCCCTGTTCACGCGTATTATTCGTTCTACATTCTTACCACAATTGGTACAAAATCTGAAGGTAACAGCGATTATGTTATAGCATTCGTCGCATCTTAATAATAATTTAATACAATCCGGACAGTTATTATTATTTTTCTGCCGTTCCATCCACTTTTTACAAAACGGACAATGCATTTTAAGGAGTTGAGGGATATATAGCTTCACTATAACTATATTATAGTTGTTTGAATTCTTTATTTTCTCGATGACAGATGTAGTTCTTCTTCTTTTCCTAACCATGGCAATCGTCAAAAAAAAAAAATGACAGATGTAGTTTGATAGTTGTAGTGTAAATATTTGTCAGTATTCACTCAAAAAAATTTTCTATGGTAAAATGCCACTTGAAATGTTAACGTCTCTTTGCTGTGCATCTATACTATAATTCTTTAATATTCCTAAAAATCTAAAGGCAGCAAATTTCAATAAAATTAAAAAAGTATTGTGTCGTGTGTTTGTGACTTACTAAATATTCCTCCAATAATTAGGCGGTGCGAAGTTCGCCGGGTCAGCTAGTATCCAATATTTTTCTTTCCCTTAATTTTGCTAAGACATCATATATGGGCCGATATATACAATTTGCGTTCCAAAGTAAACAGGACTTTTTGAACCTAGCGCCCCCTGGTGGCGCCATCTACATATATGATGCATTGGAATCTGCTATCTTTATTGATTGTCCAGTGCGAATTTCATGACATTTCATTGATTGGAAGTGAAGTTATTGCGTTTTAAGTGTCAGTATGTTTGTGTTATCGGTGCGAAAGCTTCGAACAAAGAGCCAACATTAAATTTTGTTTTAAAATTGGTAAAAGTTTTACCGAAACATTTCAATTAATGAAACAAGTTTATGGCGACGATTGCCTATCCCGTAGCAGAGTGCACGAGTGGTTTCAACGTTTTTAAAGTGGTCGTGAGGACATATGTAAATGACGATCAACATGTGGGCCAACAAAATTCCGTGATCACCGGAAATTCCATCGAAACGTTAATTCATCAAAAATCAGCCGAAATTATGATTGAAGTTCATGGAAATGGAATTGAACAACTCATCCCAAAACATCGATTTATCGCATTTTGACCTAAAATTTGGACTTACGAAGGGTTTGTTCCGCACAAATTGACTGACGACCAAAAATTGCACAGAATCTAACATTCAAAGGACGATTATTGAAGCAGAAGGAGACTATTTTGAATAAAATAAATTGATTTTGCTGAAAAACTAATTTGTTCTGTTTTTTCTTTTAAAAGTCCTAGTTACTTTGGAACGCACCTTGTACGCCATAAAGTCAACCGCATGTTTGCAATTTCCATATTAGGTATAGTGGATATATTATTAAAAAATTACTAGAATAATTTCCCGCAATATTATGCAATTCATTTTACTAAAACTTCGTCACTATAAACTAATAAATTAAGTTTTTTTCACAATTTAACAAACGTGTTAACATTTTTGTTTCAATGTACATGCTATTTAAGAGTCTTTTTCATCCTAGAACAATTATATTATAGCCTAAACAGAAAAAAGTAGCGTAAAGTAGTAGTAATTTCTACTCCATATTACTTGGTTTTATTCCGCATTAGACTTTACATCCGAGTAATTTATATGAAATATCAAATATATGTATTAGTGACGTGGAATGTTAAGCTAAAGACCCATATGACTAATATCGGAATTTTGTACTTTGATACAGTCACAAGTCTTTCAATATGAGATTTTAAATTGGAGACAATTTTTGTGACTTGAGATAATTTTGCAATTCGGTATGCGAAAATCACAAAAATCTCTCAATAGAAAACGAACTGATCTAATCAGCTCTCATATTTCGTTATTAGAGATGTATGTATATAAACCCTGAATGAAAATAAACTTGTCGATAACAATTATTAAATTATTATTAAACCAAGACAAAAAGCATAATAACATAATTAAAATGTTGACTTTAGATAGTTTCGAAATTTATGTGAAATTAATTTATTATTTACATTTTCTTATTTGAGTTTCATACAAACACGACGATATTTATGATGATCTCTACAAGTGAAGTGTTTGTATGTATATTCAAAATAGCAAACAAAAATTATTTTTTATTTTGTGACCTGCGACAAATTGGAGACAATATTTTATGACAAAAGTCTAGAGACTGCGTTGCGAATAGTAACATGCCACAAGTTGAGACTTTACATCAAAATGTTTTAAATAGTGACTAGAGACTGCTTACTGATAGGACAAGCTGTTCTACCGGATGATATAATGCTGATGAAATAGGCAATACATATGTATACCAAAGGTGGTGGCCGATTCCATTCACGTCTTTGTCTAATTAACTTCATTAAAATATCATAAATGTCAAAAATCGTCGCGTTAAAGATACGAGAGGGTCTGAGCTGACTGTATTTATTTTTAACTAAAACCGTAAACTGTATATACATACATATTAAATTTGAATATGTTCCAGAACATGAACAATTTTTATGCTCTTGTAACCAGTTGCTACAGAGTAATAAGTTTAAAGTGTGTCAAACCACCTCAAGTGGTCAATGAAAATTTCGCAAAACCACCGATTTTGAAATTTAGCAGTTCATTAGGAAGGGGACCAGAAGCATACCTCGTAATATAAATATTTCGTCAAAATAATTTTTTTTTGTTAAAGTTATTGAAGGTAGAACTTTAGAGCACGATAAAATTGTAAAATTATTTTCTCATAAACTACTGGAGATAAATCGATGAAATTTTGTGAAGTCAAAGAAACATGTTCGTGCTATATTATTTACATTTTTTTACGATCGATTTGTTTAAAAAATAATATTTTACATAATTTTAAGTTAAACAATTGAAACTTTTTAAGTGTTCTTCACGCTAAAAAAAAGTGTTGAAAAGTATGTAACACAACGCGGAAAATATTAACCTTTAATAATCTGCAAAACAATTTTTGTTAATTCGTACAATTTCAAAGATATTGAATTTTTTTTGCCTACCGCTCTTTAAACGTATGACACATCCATCGTTGCGCAGTGCGCTCGTTAGCTCCCGACATCTGTGCTACAAGAAAAGCATAAGCGCATTGCGCAATTGTATGTTGAAAATTCTTTGTGTGAAAAATAGATAAATTTGAGCGAATACTTGACCTGGCCTCCACATAATAAATATCAGAATTTTGAACATCCTGACTTACTTTACTAATATGTGGGATTGGGAAAAATAGATATAGTCGGGTCTATACTACCCCAACTTTCATATACTACATATAAAGATTTTTATTTTTTTTAACAAATCTATTTTATATATAGAGTATATTTATGTATGTATCTCTAAAATTTCTTAGATTTTGATCCTCTGTTAGACGTTATACACCTTTCGGTATTTCCTTGGCTTAGATTCTTACAAGATTAAAAAAATATTCGGTTGAACTTACTTAAATTTCAATTTGACTGATTTCTTCCGAATAAGGGTTATTAGAATAACGGAAATCACTAAATTTAGTATATGACAGATAAAGTAATTCACGCTCTTAATTTCACGGTAAACTGGGAATGGGCGTATAGAGGAGCTTTTCTAGATTTGGCATATGCTCATTTTCCATAATTTTCCTGTTTGCTCCTATGTAAAAGTTTTTTTTGTGTGGTAACTCTGGTTATTTGCTAGTTTGCAACCGTTTTGTTATTGTGTCAGTAAATAGAATTTGACAACAAGTTAAAATTTGAAATATAGCTATTTCTGCACTTTATGATGTGAAATAAATGTACACTCTCGACTTAGTGACGTGCTCCAGGATATAAAAGAGAAAAATACAAATGTAAAACACATTTTAAATCGAATATGTACAACTTTAAATAGTTTTTCTTTTTAACTTTCGACGCAAATATTTCGAGAATTATAAAACTCCTGCTTTTCCCACATATCGTATTAAAGTTTTCCAGCTTAGTTATAATGTCTAATGGTTTTTATACTCTCGCAACAATGTTGCTAAGGAGAGTATTATAGTTTTGTTCACATAACGGTTGTTTGTAAGTCCTAAAACTAAAAGAGTCAGATATAGGGTTATATATACCAAAGTGATCAGGGTGACGAGTAGAGTCGAAATCCGGATGTCTGTCTGTCCGTCTGTCCGTCCGTCCGTCCGTGCAAGCTGTAACTTGAGTAAAAAGTGAGATATCTTGATGAAACTTAGTACACGTATTCCTTGGCTCCATAAGAAGGTTAAGTTCGAAGATGGGCAAAATCGGCTCACTGCCACGCCCACAAAATGGCGGAAACCGAAAACCTATAAAGTGTCATAACTAAGCCATAATAAAAGATATTAAAGTGAAATTTGGCACAAAGGATCGCATTAGGGAGGGGCATATTTGGACGCAATTTTTTTTGGAAAAGTGGGCGTGGCCCCGCCCCCTACTAAGTTTTTTGTAAATATCTCGGAAACTACTAAAGCTATGTCAACCAAACTCTACAGAGTCGTTTTCTTCAGCCATTTCCATATACAGTTCAAAAATGGAAGAAATCGGATAATAACCACGCCCACCTCCCATACAAAGGTTATGTTGAAAATCACTAAAAATGCGTTAACCGACTAACAAAAAACGTCAGAAACACTAAATTTTACGGAAGAAATTGCAGAAAGAAGCTGCACCCAGGCTTTTTTTAAAAATTGAAAATGGGCGTGGCCTCGCCCACTTATGGACCAAAAACCATACCTTAGGATCTACCATACCAATTTCAATGAAATTCGGTACATAATATTTTCTAAACACCCTGACGACATGTACACAATATGGGTGAAATCGGTTCACAACCACGCCTTCTTCCAATATAACGCTATTTTGAATTCCATCTGATGCCTTTTCTGTATAATACGAGTATATACATTAGGAACCAATGATGATAGCGGAATAAAACTTTACAAAAATACGGTATTTGAAAAATATGTAAATGACGTATAATGAAATCTCGATTATCACTTTATCATGCGAGAGTATAAAATGAAATATAAATATAAATATAAATGCGAGGTGACACCCGAACTTAGCCCTTCCTTACTTGTTTAATTAACTCTTAACATGCCAAGGTATCAAGGTCTATCTACGACTAGCCAAGTCATGAGTGCGACGACTGTTTGTTTGATGACAGGAGAAATTTTGTCTTGCCCTTGTTCACTACCAGACCCATACGCTTCACTTTCTCTCCCAGTCTGAACAAAGCAGAACTAACAGCGCTATCGTTGAGACCTTTGATATCAATATCATTCGCCAGCAACAGTCCTGAATTATTTTTACCAGCAGTATATTTAAGAAGTCGCACGATATGGAGTTACTTTGTCAAAAACTTCTTTTGGTATCGAATAACTCGGAGAGGTCCTTCCCTGTCAGGATCGGGAGTTTTGGTTTTGCTCAACGGCGATACCAAATTCAGACATAGCGGCATAAAGGCGGTTCCTTTTCATGTTGTCAAAACCAGCTTTGAAATCGACGAAGAGGTGGTGAGTGTCGATTCTATTTTCACAGGTTTGACACATAGTGAAAATCTGATCAGTTGTTGATTTTTCAGCTCTAAAGCCACACTGTTAAGGTCCAATCAGTTTGTTGACGGTGGGCTTTAATCTTTCACACAATACGCTCGATAGAACCTTATATGCGATGTTGAGGAGGCTAATCCCACGGTAGTTGGCGCAGATTGCGGGGTTTCCTTTTTTATGGATTGGGCATAGCACACTTAAACTCCAATCGTTGGGCATGCTTTCGTCCGACCATATTTTACAAAGAAGCTGATGCATGCTCCTTATCAGTTCTTCGCCGCCGTGTTTGAATAGCTCGGCCGGCAATCCGTCGGCCCCTGCCGCTTTGTTGTTCTTCAGGCGGGCAATTGCTATTCGAACTTCTTCATGGTCGGGCAATGGAACGTCTGCTCCATCGTCATCGATTGGGGAATCGGGTTCGCTTTCTCCTGGCGTTGTGCGTTCACTGCCATTCAGCAGGCTGGAGAAGTGTTCCCTCCATAATTTAAGTACCTATGCTCTGGGCATCGGTCACTAGATCACCTTTGGGGTCTCTACAAGAGTATGCTCCGGTCTTGAAACCTTCTGTAAGCCGCCGCATTTTTTCGTAGAATTTTTGAGCATTGCCCCTGTCGGCCAGCTTATCAAGCTCTTCGTACTCACGCATTTCAGCCTCTTTCTTTTTCTGTCTACAAATGCGTATCGCTTCCCTTTTCAACTCTCGGTATCTATCCCATCCCGCACGTGTTGTGGTCGATCGTAACGTTGCGAGGTAGGCAGTTTGTTTTCTCTCCGCTACGACACGGCACTTCTCGTCATACCAGCTGTTCCACAGTTCCCTTATACCGAGTTGTTGACGAGTGCTCTCAGAGAGAAGGAGTGCAAGCCGAGTAGAAAATCGTTCGGCTGTCTGTTGTGATTGCAGCTTCTCGACGTCGAACCTTCCTTGTGTTTGTTGGCGTGCGAATCTTGGCTGCAACAACACAGTGGTCCGTGTCGATGTTAGGACCTCGGAGCGCACGCACATCTAAAACACTGGAGACGTGTCTTCCGTCTATCACAACATGATCGATCTGGTTGGTTTTCGATCCGGAGACAGCCAGGTAGCTTGATGAATCTTTTTATGCTGGAATCTAGTACTACAGGTAACCATATTTCGGGCCCCGGTGAAGTTAATCAGCTTCAACCCATTTGGGGAAGTTTCGTCGTGGAGGCTGAATTTACCGACCGTGGTGCCAAAGATACCTTTTTTGCCCACCTTGGCGTTAAAGTCGCCAAGCACCATTTTGACATCGTGGCGGGGGCAGCTCTCATAAGCGCGCTCCAAGCGCTCATAGAAGGCATCTTTGGTCACCTCGCGGCCACCAGTGGCACCTTCCCAATTAAGGGTCCGGACATTTCAGGTGCGTGCCCTCAAAACGTAGTCCTTATTTCGTTTGCCATGGTCGTCATCAAAAGGGGAGTCTCTCATCCGAGGCTTGTTGCTTCCTTTCATTGGGGGTGTTTTTTTACGTGGCGGGTCCCAAACCCAGCGCACAACCCTATGTAGGGGATGTTTCGCCTTCTCACAGTAGCTCGCCTTCGAACGGATGTTCTTAGGCTACCCAGAGGATACTTGGTCAAAGACCGGAAGTAGTGAGCTGCTTGAGCCATGTGTAAAAGAATATTTTCTGGCCACGCCCAAGTGAATGGCGATCAGAGAACTCTCCTCACTTGCGTGAACTTCTACACATGACTCCATCCTCCATCTTTCACATAGCACACTTAAATTCCAATCGTTGGACATGCTTTTGTCCGACAAAGAAGCTGATGCATGCACCTTATCAGTTCTTCCCCGCCGTGTTTGTATAGCTCGTACGCAATCCGTCGGCCCTCGTCGCTTTGTTCTTCTTCAGAGAGGTAACTGCTATTTGAACTTCTTCATAGTCGGGCAATGGAACGTCTTCTTCATCGTCATCGATTGAGGAATCGAGTTCCCATCCCGCACGTAATATGGTCGATTGTAACGTTGTACGATTGGCAGTCTGTTTTTTCTCCACTGCGCCATTTCTCATCGTAACATCTTTTTTTTTTACTTTTCCGAAAACCAATGGTAAAAATACCGTCCCATAGTTCCCTTATACCGAGTTGTTGCCGAGTCCTCTCAGAGAGCAGGAGTGCAATTAAAGTAAAAAATCATTCAGTTGTGATTGCAGCTTTTCGTCGTCGAAACTTCCTTGTGTTTGTTGACTCGCTATTTTTGTTGCACAGAAGCGGGTGCCTATTTTAGTTGCGTCAAGATAGTGGTCCGAGTCATTGGTAGGACCTCGAAGTGTACGCACGTCTAAAACCGTGGGGACGTGTCTTCCGATTATCACAACATGTTCGATCTGGTTGATGGCTTTTCAATCCGGAGAGAGCCAGGTAACCTGATGAATTTTCCAATTCTGAAATCTATATTTCGGACCCTGGCGAAGTTGTTCAGCCTCAACACTTTTAGGTATGTTTCATCAGGCGGGCTGAATTTTCCGACCGTTGCACAGTGGTCGGTCTTGTATGGAATCAGCGGGCAAAAATACTTCCACTGCATATATAAAAGTGAAACTTTTGCCAAAGCTTTTTAAAATCTCCCTCCCCCGTTTCCCACTCTGCCAACCCCGATGCATCGCGATGGTAACAAATTTTAATTAATTATATTAAATTAAAAAATTTGATAAACGAAAAAAGGATTTTTTTGAATATTATTCAACCAAATCAAAAATAGAACTTAATAAAATTGATTTACTTTTGCATGATAGTTTCTTTGACTGGTGATGAAAGGATCTAAGCTCAAAAGCAATCGGTTTAGCAAGTCCTGATTTGTAGCGTTCCGTTAGTTCTTTCATGTATGATGGAGTCGATATGTACATCTTAACGTCCTTATTGCTTGACTCAGCAGATTCGTATAAGAGCTCTATAATTGAAACTGGTGCATAATGAATAACATCAGGAGCGTGAATTAAAATTTTACGGACTGACTAAGGAAGATAATACCACGAATATTTTGAAGTTAATTCGTTTGCAGGATCTAGCGCAAATCTAGTGTATTGGGGGTTTATTAAACTAATTCCTTTTCAAATTGAATTCGAACAGGACGGCAATAGCGGGTGGACGATGGTCGGTCTGCAGTTTTTCCAAATTTGTTTGTGCTCATCATCATTTTGCGATTTTATTATCAGCTATACAGGGACATATGCCGTGATAAATAAATTATTGTCTTCCAAATTATTATTCTCAAATTTCTGCTTATATTCGCTCTGACCAGAATTGGCATCAAAGCCACATATTCCTATTGATAATAGGTAATTAGAGGACTCCAATAATTTTTTTTATCTCAACCTCAACATCAGATTCTGAGACCTTTATTGGCTCAGGATAACTGGTTTTTCTTTGGAACTTTTTAAAATTAATATCAATATTTTTGTTAACGAAGCTTCTATTAAGTAAATAATGAAACTTTATTAAATCTGCTTCGGTGATAAGTGATATTTCTTCACACTTTTTCTAAACACCAAAATTCACAAATATACAGGCGTGAAAGTTTACACCGACGTGATGTGCCTAAATAAAATTACGTATAAAACAAATATTTGATAAAAGTGAGAAAATGATAAAATGAAAACCAAAGCTCAAATATGTGTATATATGTATGATGAAAAAAAAACATAAGAAATAATAAAATATGCACGAATATACGTACACGTAAATACAAAAAATAACATCCAAAAAATCGCATGCCTGGTAGAATAACATGAATAACAAAGAAAGTTGCAAAAAGTTGCAGCTGAAATCAAAAGCATAGACTTAGAAAACATTAACTAATATAAACAAACTTGATTCATTTGAGGGCGAGACAGGGATCACAACTTTTTGTATACCTTAAATCGATGTATAAGGAAAAACATACTACTCGAAAGGGCACTTATAAATTTAAACAATTGTTTTAAACTAATAAAACAATATATTACTATATATAAACTATTTTGTTATATAACATATGCCTTTATTATCAATACTCATTTCGATTTATGGGGATTAAACACGATTTTATATCGTAATTTATTTATAATAAGAGCTAATTTTTAAGCTATTTTCACTGCACACTTCGGTGAGTTTCTATTGTCTCACTTCTCTTGCTTTTCGTAGCCCCGACGAATGCGATAGACCAAAAATGTATTTACCGTTAGTTTTATTGGTGTTTTAAGAAATAGCCTTGATACAAACAGTGGTAAATTTCAAAATTTTATTTTTTTATTTTTGGCCTATGAAATCGAACAGTGTGCGTTGTGCCAAAGATAGCTAGTCGTATACTCGTATCAATCCTTGTCCCGGGCATCGCTTTTTTCGGACTTCGGTGAGGCCAGCCTTTATTTTCCCGTGGACATTAACCAAATGAATAGCTGCACCATCCCAATTAAGGGACCGGACATTACAGGTACATACCTTTAAGTCGTTTATACGTTTGCAGTGGTCGTCATCGAAAGAGGGTCACTCATCCGAGGCTCTTTTCTTCTTCTTATTTTTTACGTGGCGGATCCCTAACCCAGCGCACAATCTTGAGGAAGAATGTTTCAGCTTCTTACTTTAGATCGCCTTCAAATGGATGTTTTTTGGTTACCCGGAGGATACTTGGTCTAAGCCCGGATAACGTGAGCTGCTAGAGTCATATGTAAAAGCATCGTTTCTGGCCACTGCAGAACTTAATCGAGCTGGTACAATCTTTTATAAGAGGGTACGGTTGCGCTGATATTGATATGTTAGGCCTTAACACCCACGCCGTTAGTTTTGCTCTGTCTGGCAGTGAACGAGGTCAAGACGAAATATCTCCTGTCGTCAAACATACAGTCGTCGCACTCACGGCTTGGCTCTTACGTCCCTATTAACAGTCATAACTTTGAAGTCGTAGATAATTTTGTCTATCTTGGAACCAGTATAAATACCACCAACAATCTCAGCCTGGAAATCCAACGCAGGATAACTCTTACTAACAGGTGCTACTTCGGACTGAGTAGGCAATTGAGCAGTAAAGTCCTCTCTCGACGAACAAAAACCAAATTCTACAAGTCACTCCTTATTCTCGTCCTGGTATATGGTGCAGAGGCCTGGACGATGACAACATGTGATGAGTCGACGTTACGAGTTTTTGAGAGAAAAGTTCTGCGAAAAATTTATAGTCCTTTGCGCGGTGGCCACGACGAACTTCGCATTCGATGGAACGATACGTTGTATGAGATATACATATTTTAGCGAATTAAAAGACAGCGGCTACGCTGGCTAGGTCATGTCATCCGAATGGACGAAAACACTCCAGCTCTAAAAGTATTCGACGCAGTACCCGCAGGGGAAAGTAGAAGTAGGGGAAGGTCTCCACTCTGTTGGAAAGACTAGGTATAGAAGGACCTGGCTTCGCTTTGAATCTCCAATTGGCGCCACGTTTCGAAAGAAGAAACGATTGGTGCGCTGTTGTTAACTCGGCTATAAGCCTAAGCGGTGTCTACGCCAGTAAAGAAAAAGAATAATTTTCGTTTATATAAGTTAATATATCACAGTAGCACACAACAGCAAGTACAGTTATGCCCGTAATTGCAATACAAGCAACAATATCAAAAGTGCGAGGCTCAAGTTGTAGCCATAACAAAGGAAACCCTTGCCAGTAGCAAACGACACCAACAGTACCAAATCGTGGGAATTGCCGAATCAGCATTTTGGAATCATTCGGCAATCCACGTGCGGTGATGGCAAGTAGATTTGGAAGGTGTTAGGTATACAGATGCGAGTGCTGAAAAGACCTGTTGTTATAACTTGATCGTCGTGAACGGCTGCCCTACATCGTGGGATATAAAATAAGTTTAAACAAACCTAGCTTTTAAATTATTTACATATATAATATCATTAATTTTTTTATAAGTTGCTTCCCTTCTTAAAATGGTAACAAGCAAATTAGGTTTTTTAACTTTTCAAACAAAATATGGTAACACTTTTGTCGAAAAAAAAATCCGTAAACCTCCTTAAAGGGAATTCAAAGCCGATATGTTTTATTGTGGGTTCAATTTTAATGTGAATATTTTTTTCGATTTTGAAGTTTCTGCGTGTTATTTACGATGGCGGCTAAAAAAAAGGAGATTAGCTATGATGAAAGAAAAATTATCTTCAAATTAAAAAAAGAAGGAAAATTGTCCCGTGACATAGGTAAAATCATTTTCAAAGAAACTGGTTCCATTGCGTCAAAGCCTTGTTCTGGCCAACCTAGCAAGTTAAGCAAGCGCGAAAAACGTGAAATATTTCGGAAAATAAGGGAAAATATCAAAAAATCGTTTAATAAGGATATTCATGAGGATGCTGTAAGGAAAATATTAAAGAATAATGGATAATGCACGTGTAGCACGAAAGAAGCCTTACATTTCAGACGTTAATAAAAGTAAACATATAGATTTGGCAAAGGGGTATATAAATAAGTCTGCAGAATTTTGGAAAAGGTCCTATTCTCAGATGGAAACAAATATTGTATACTTGGCACCAAAGGAATAAAGCTCATGTGGTGCAAGAGCGTTACAGCTTTCGAAAAAGAAAACCTTTTACCGACTGTGAAACATCTAGGAGGTGATGTAATGGTCTGGGAATGTTTGGCCTCTGAAGGAGTTGGTAAGCTTGTTTTTATTGAGTCAACAACAGATCAATAGACTTATTTAAATATTTTCAAAACAAATATGAAGGAAAGTGTAGAACAGTTAGAGCTTGGTAACAATTTTAGGTTTCAACATGACAACGATCCAAAGCATTCAGCAAATAATGTAATGCTTTGGTTGCTTTACAACACTAATCACCACTTGCGTACGACACCCCAAACCTCAGAACTTAATCCTATAAAGCGTTTGCCGGATTTGCTCGAGCGTAGGATTCGCCAGCACAGTATTACGCTAAAGGAAATGTTTAAAAACGTTAACATGGAGGAATGGGGTAAAATCAGTAAATAGGGCGCATCCAAGTGTGTCCATTCCATATTAAGGCACATTTCCCATTTCTTTGGCGCCGCGATTTGAAGGTACCGTTGGAAAGAGTCCTCCTGATTAAAAAATATATAGGGTTATAGGTACCGCAAACGCTTAAAGTTCAAAAATTCGCAAAATTCGAACATTTCAAGAAGCTATTTCACCACGTTAAACCCACTTTATTCACATTTTTCTCTTCAAATTAATTAAATTACACTAGAATCTTTTAAATAAATCCACATTTTACACTTTTAGCAGGTTTTTTATTTAAAAAATCTTTAGTTTAAAAATTACATTTTACACTCGTTTGAAACTCATTTGTTTACCAAAAATTACGAAGAAATGGAGCGCTGCCATGTGATGACAAGGCAATTCGCTGAAATTCCTCTTTTTCGCAAAAATTCCTCTATTCATACATATGGATATTTTCTTTTTTATTAGTAATATTATATAACAATATTATATATACATATGTATAAGTAATATTATATAATAATGTTACGTAATAAAGTGTAAGGTTACAGTACATGAGTTTTGGATATAAAGTGGTTATATTTTACGGTTATCATGCACTCATATTGAAACAAAATTTGAGTTTTGGATATAAAGTAGTTATATTTTTTGGTTATTATGCACTCAAAATCATATTTTAAATATAATTTACATATATTTATATATCTTCACCTAATATACAAACCATCATAAAAAATAAATGGAAATCGCTGACAGAAATAATCATCAAAATTTATCAATTTTATAACGAAAACTTAAATTTTGTTTGAATATGAGTGCATAATAAGCAAAGAATATAACCACTTTCACCACTTTATAACAAAAGGTCAATATATTTTTTATTTTTAACGCAGAAAGGAGTACTACGCGAAAGTACTTCATGTGTGTTATGTTTTAAATATAAAATTTTTACTAACCAAAAAATCCTTCATATAAATGAATGTTTGTTTGTTATACCTGAGACAGACATGTAGTAACCATAGTAAAGGTATCAGGTATTCTATTTACTACGTTGATGACACACATGGCAATGTAGTAAACTCAAATACTACCTTTGTTTCATAGGCATTAAATATTTCAAAAAAATTTTAAACAATAAATATGTAAATGTGTGTTATGGAGAAAATAAGTGCAATTATTTAAAATACTATAAAGTTAATATATTTTCATCACAAAAAAAACGATTTGGTAAAAGACTCCCTAAAAATTTGACATAAAATAAAGCATTTCTTGCTTTTTCGGAAGAAAAATTATGAAAAATATTTTGTTTTCCATTTGAATAATAAGTTTTTTAAGTCATTTTGACAGAATATTTCGAAGAGCTTTTGTGTAAAAGCTTTTAGCAAAGTTTGTTACCTGTTTTTTAGCTGTGTTTATACAAATACCACAATGAAACATCATAGTATTGTTACCAGCAAAATAATACATTGCTCATATGGTATTTTGCTGGTATTTGGTGACACACATGTGGTATTTGTACTATATGTGGTATTGTTACTACATGTCTGTCTCAGGTATTAGTGGCGCTAAGGCTCGAGAACGGTTAGACCAATCTTGATGAAATTTGCACTGTATTTTCGCTGTGGATCTTGGAAGGATTAGAAATAAAAACCTAAAACTTTTCTTGAGAAAAAGGCGGAAAATTGCAATGTTTTTGTTTTTGTCAAATCTATCTTTTTTAAAACATTTTTTTTTTTTCAAATCTAACTATCAAAAAAATTGGAAAAGTCGGAACAGTCGGAAATTTAAAAAAAAGTGACATTTTTCCATACAAAATCTTTTTTCTTTATATTGTTTTTCCAATTGATTTGTAAATTATTTGAATCGTCCAATTTGGGTTATTTGAGTTCTTTATTTCAGCTATTCAAAAGGTAAATTATTGGAAATTATTTAGTGAAAACTTTATGTGTTTGTTACGATACCACGATGATGTCGCGCTAATATCGGTCGGCGTTCCCGACGTACATCGGACCAATGTAATTATACAGCACGTCATACGGAAGAGGAAAATCTCTTGCAAGGGAATCTGCTCGAATCGGAATCACAAGGGGCTCACGAAACTTACAATGAGCAACAAAGATTGAGAATAAGACAAGTTCGTGATCAGGAAATCCATGAAGCAATAGAGCTACGTTTGGCTGCTCAACGACAACGCTAGCAACAACAAAGATTGAGAAGAAAACAACTTCATGCTCAGGAAATTCATGAAGCAAAAAACAACGTTTTGCTGCTCAACGACAACGCCAACAACACCAACGATGTATCCCTCGAATATCGAACGTGCAGCCTTTCAATATGAGCCGGACATTAAATACGGTGAGCACGCATCGGTTTAGCTTAGTTCGACGCCTGTCGTTTGCCCGCTTTACGATGAATTGAAATTTACAAAAGAACCGGCCGGATAGTCTTGCGCAAGCGGAAAAATGAAATACTTCCTCCACCACTTCATTGCGGTCATTGCTTTACGGTGAATCACCAAATTCGATTAATCTTTTACAAAATTCAAAGATGAACAAAGATTGTTATCAAATGACGTCCTTTTGTGGGGAAATTGTGAATGATCATAATTACAATCCCACATTAAAGGTCACTTTATCAACAATCTAACACTTAGACACTTAACATATTTATGTGCAATTGTACAGATTCATGGGTAAATTTGTCATGAAGAAGCGAATCGACTTTGTGAATTTTCAATGCGACGAAGAGAGAAATTGTGCAGCAATTGCAATAAATATTGCATGGACACAACGAACTAAATCGTTTATTTAAAACTTCGTTAGAAAGGATGCCATCTGATGATCACAGAATCATCATAAAAGCGGAAAAACGATTAGCAGGCAATCATGAACGCCAATACATTACACCGACGGTCGATGGAATATCAATAAAGTGGCAGCTTTATAAATATGTAAATTATATATTCTGGCAGCATTATAAATCTGTAAACTTAATATGTATCTAATTATAAATAAAAGAGAGTAGCAGCAACATATGCGGCCATATAGTGGACAAAGTAAAACGAGTGCGTAATCATTTAAAGAGCGTCAAATATACTAAAATTGTTTAAAATAGTTGTTGTTGTTGATAAATTAGAATCTTATGTTATTGTTAAATATTATACGTCGAACTGAACATGCATTAGAGCGAATCAGTGAACTCATCGACCGTAAAACACACATACAAATCGATCGATCGTGTAGAAAACGAAGACTAAGCCGTGAATTATTCAGTGGACTTGCAAGGCATGCCGCCGCACCATTTGTATCTCAAAATTGGATCTGTAATTAGTATGCGGAACCCGACTGATTATATAACGGAACTCGACTGATTGTGACGCATTTGTCGAATAATGTGATAGTTGAAAAAATTTTGAAAGGGTCTTAAAAGGGGGCAGAATGGAAAACCATCTTCTCTGTGCATTTACGCACCGGAATATAAAACAAAAAATGTTGTTTATAAGGCTGCGTTGTATTGAAAAAAATCTAGAAAAACTGCAAAAAAATGATTTCATATAAAGCAGGCTATTCGAAAACCGTGATATTAGTTACATATTCGCTCAAATTTCAACATTTTAGGCACAAAATATGTAAAACACGCTGTCTCATTTTCATTGAGACAACTCACATATGTATTGACCGATATATGCGGTCCAAAGTCAGCCGGAAGTTCGAAAATCTTAATTAAGTAAATGGGGGCTAAGGAAGTATTGGTCCGATTCAACCCGTTTTTGACATACACACATACCATTGTAAGAGAAGGATTATCCCTTATTTTCAATTGTATATCTCACACACTGACCAACATTATCGATCAAAAGTCAACTATAGGACCTAAGGGCTTGAACAGTTTTGGCTGGATTTAAACAATTTTTGGTCATAAGGTGGCACACACTAAACACATTATTCGAGCAAAGCTGTATTCCCTTATAATAATTTCTTCTTGATTTGTGTACTGGAAACTAAACGAATCAAATGGAATTTCAAATTGTACTATAGGGTATGTAGGCGTGGTTATTGGTCGATTTCACTCATTTTCACAACGTGACATACAAATAAGAAGAAAATACCACATACCCAATTTTGCCAAAATCGGTCAGACGGATCCCGGGATATGCGATTTCACCAAAAAGTAGGCGGTCCCACACCCATCGTCCAATTTTTACCCCGCCCCCTATAAAACCTTGCCATGTCATCCTCGCGGCAAATTTTTGCGTCTCTGGTGCATTTAGTTATTCATTTATCGCGGTTTTAGTAGTTATGAACAGTACCGTTATATGGGGAGTAAACGAGGGTTTTCATCCATTTTCATACTATAGGAGCTCTTGTAATATTCGTACTGGGCAAATTTAGTTGTTGTAGCTTTAGTGGCTTAGGAGATATACTCGTATATTTGGTGGTGATGCGGTACTAAGCGAGTCGTTGTTAAAACTTTGATGGTCGTTGACGAACTATATACATATCAATTTTCTGCTTTTGATCTAATATTCTTACATTCATTAAGTTTTAGGATAAATTACATAAAATGCAAACTTAAGAAGTATAGTACGAATAACTATTATGTACAGTACAAATAAAAATTAGGAGTAATTATTATAATTATTGTAGAGTGGTGATCTCCACATTACCCCCCTTCTAGATTTTTGAGAATTGACTTGCAATACATCTAGAGGGTTTAATGTTTGGTTAGAATTAACAGCTGGTTCTTCATCTGCTATATTGCAACTTAGCTTGAGGCGGTCTATTGAAATAACGATGTTTTAGCCTTTTATTTCGATTGTAAAATTTTTGTCGTTTTTTGAAATAACTTTGTAGGGTCCATCGTATGGTTCTGTCATAGAAGGAGTTACTCGATGTGAGACAATATTTGAATCCATGATTAAGAGGTAATGTACGAATTATATCGACGTGAACATCTTCAAATCCTTGGTCTGGCATTTCTAAACGTTGTAATGGAGACTTGGGGGGTTACTCTGTATGGCGTTGCGGAAGTGAAAACGCTCGTTAATAAAAAAGCAACTCTGTAAGCCGACAAGCGCATTGGAAATTGCGTTTTGCGCATTTATTTGTACCCCTTCGCAATGGCAGCACTCTGTATTGCGTAAACGAGTGTCAAATCTGTGCGTTTAAGGGGCTATACCAGTGTGACACTTTCAAAAAAAAAATTTTTTTTTTTGCTTTTTTCGATAGCTTATATATTCAAAAATATCCTGTGAAATCGGCGAGGTCGTATTTTAAATAGTTTTTGAATGGCAGCGTTCTAAATAGCGACCGCTCAGAGGTGCAAACATATATAAGTGAAACTTTAAACGCGTTTTTCTCGGAACGACATTTTTCAAATTTGCTGACATTATAACTCAACGAGAAATTAACCGAACGACTTCAAATTAAAACTGGATATAGTTGAATACATTTGCTATACAATAGACTACGATCTTTTTGATTAGCTGAAAATTGTCAATTTGGCATTTAAAAAACGACAACCACGAGGCCACCATCGCGCGATGTTTTAAAATGGAAAAAGGTAAAAAAAGATTAATTATAAATGATTTTTGAAGCACATATTACTTAATTATTTAAAGGTTTGGTCGGATTATAAAACCCATTTGAAACCAAAAATGCGGCGAAACAAACTAAGTATCTCTAGAACTGGTCATGGTCCTCCAAGTCATTGCTCCTTAACACCGTTGGAGGAGCAGGTTAGTGAGCTTCTGGAAATGGAAATATCCGTCAGTGGAATAAGCGGCACCTTAGAATTTGGTGCAGCACAGTTAATGCAACCAAGTGGGTCAGACATCACAACCGACGAATTCCGAAGTCCGAGTCAAAGAGTCGTTCCGCAAAAGAAAGAGAGCCTTTTAAATAAGCAGGTGGATAACCAAATCGCTTATCACAAAGGTTCATTATAAGTTTTTTCTGAAATTAAATATGATTAAATTTAAATTGGCTGTTGAAAAATTCGAACACAAAAAAAGGATTGATTTGGACAAAACCAAACTAAAATTTGCAACATTAGAACTAAAAAAGCAAATGCTAGAAATTGAACGGCCCGACCAATAAAAATGTTGAATTTTAGTTATTGACATTGAATTCTGTTACTTATTTTTTAATACTTACTGATAATTATTTTTTTTTTATATTAATAGTTTAAATGAATTGTTTTGATTTAAAAACATATTTTGTGTTGATGTGATAGTTTTTACTTTTTATTACATATATAATATGATAATAGATATGTATGCACATGTGCAAGAGACTAAAGCTTTATATCATTAATGTGAATTTTAATCAAATAAATGTGAAAATGTGAAAAATTAAAAAGTTTACTTTATTAAATAGTGTTATATGTTTATAAAGTAATCATACTGTTTTTTATTTGATCCCTTAAACGTTTAGCATTATTGGTTTCATTCGCATTTCCTATGGTTTCAGTATAACTAGCATCAACTTCTTCAGCTTCTATTGCTATGTTGGCAGGTGATTCCACATTAAAAAGAGTGCAAATATTATGAAGAGCACAACATACTTCAAAATTTGCACCAGTTTTTCTGGGGCATAATGTAGTTCTCTAGCAGCTAAAAGGTATCTGAACCGTGCTTTTAATACTCCAAATACTCGTTCGATAAGGGATCTGGCTTTTGAAAATTTTATGTTGTAGTAACTTTCAGCAGAGTTTTCAGCATGGTTTTCTGTATGAAGTTAAAAGCCGTGGCTCAAGCTGATATCCAGAGTCGCCTATTAAAAAAAAATTAAGTTAGCAAAATAATTGATGCATATAATAGCTAACGAGTAAAATTATCGAATGTGTATATGCTCACCAAAAATGCGAATTCCTTTTTCTCCATTCACATAGTTGGTTTGTAAATATTGGCGCTCGCTTGACAAATTCCAAACATGTGAATCATGACACGCCCCAGCAAACCGACCGTTAACGGCTTTTATTATCATCTTATGATCACATATCTGGGTTTTAGAAACAATATTTATAAAAAACCAAAGATAAATTAAAAAGCAATTGCCTTACCACCATAGCGTTTATACTATGCTTTAATTTCCTATTGAAATGTAAATGCTCCTTGATGTGGCGTAATTTACCCAAACAAAATGTTGAGAAATCATCTTTAGAGTTTCGTTGGCTCCAACGTGAGCGAGGCCGTGAACATTGTGTAAAATCCGGGGTCGAATCGTTACATCCGTGCACGGATCGGCAAATATACGAAAGAAAATTACGTGATACGTCAATCGTATGCGGTGATTGGCATTATGACATACGATAGCAAATGGATCGTAATGTATTTTCAATTCACAATAGTTTTTAAATTCCACATTGCTTTGGATCGTATTTTTAGGTCACAATAGATGTGGAACTGTCAAAACTGTTGCGAAATTTTCAATAAACTAACAGAAGCTAATTAAATATCAAAATGAATCCAACTTTGTTTTTTTATTTGAGCTCTACTGAAAGTGATGGGCATAAAAAAATAGTGTGGAGTAGCAAAAGCGTAGGTATAAAAAAAATATGAATCCTCATTTCTTTGTAGATGTATCGTTGAACAAAGCATCGGAATCTTAAAAACACGGTGGAGAATTTTAGGATATGGCAAGTGAGGAAGGTATCACCCCACAAAGGTGGAAGATTTGCTAACGTTTGTGAGGCATTTCATAACATCTGCATAAAATTTACAACAAGTTCCGACCCTCAAAATTGCGATTCTTATCACACACAAGAAATGGACACCGGGGTAGCGAACCGCTTCACCACAATCGACCAAACGATGATAGATAAAATAAATTATTCTTTCATACATTTAATTAAAAAATGTATATGTCATTAACCTTGTAAATAATTTTATTTTTATTGTCAACTAAAATACAAAAATTTTGTTCATATATGTAAATAATTTTTCTTTTAATTTTTAATGAGATATTCTATTCATTGGTTTCTTGTTTATGTCTTTATTACTAATAATTATAAAACACTTAAAATTAAAAAAAAATTTTGCTCACATTTCCATAAATTTGTCTCTTACGATTGGTAGTTCGCGTTCGAATGACGATTCGAACGAACGGATACGTTTATATACTCGTTTACGTATGTCATCATGCCAGATCACGATAGAAGCGTTACGATCATGTACGACATAATACGAAATACAGGCTTTTACGTGACGACCGATACGTTCACGGATGTAACGATTCGACCCCTGCCTACAAATCGTTTGCGGTACGATGGGTCTTACTTGGCTCATTGAGGCATGTAATGTAGCGTTGCTGCCTTCTAATCTGAAATGTTTAAGTTGTGAGGAGTGTTTTATCTTACCATTAACAAGTACTTGAAGGTTTGAGTCAGATTTTTGTTCGTTGGCAATATGAGTGTAGTCGATTGATGTTATAGTGTTGATACGCGACAATATATTTGCGGTTTGGTTTTTTGAATCCGAAATGTGACGGATGGCTGTTGTAAACTGACTAATATAGTCAAGTTGTCTAATCTGACGAAACGAACCTTTGTCGTTGTGCTTATGAAAAGAATAAATTAATGGCTTATGATCCGTATAAATGCATGTTTGATTGCCTTCGATTAGGAAATAAAAATTTTTATGGCGAGATAGATTGCAAGAAGTTTTCTATCGTAAACTGAGTAACGTTTTTCTGTTTTGGTTAGACGACGTGAAAAATATCCAAGGGGTTCTTACTACATAATTGGTGAAGTACAGCTCCTACTGCGACATCAGATGCGTCTGTGAAAAAACGGAGTTGAGCACGAACATGAGGGTATGGCTGCTTTCGTAAACGCAATATACAAAGCATTTTTAAAACAGATGCCCATGCCATGCCATGCATTTATGCATTGCAACCCTGCTTTACGAAAATATGCAATGTATTTATATGACGTTTATGAATGCCCATGTGCATTGTCTACAGTTGTTAGAGTTAGTTGTGTTAATAAATAAATTTTTTGTGTTTACAAAAATGGATGATTTATTATTGAGCACATTAGGAAATGCGATTACTTTGGCAGAAACTACAAGTAGTAGTAATAGCTTAAGAATTGCTAAAAATTTTGTAAAAAAACCAACAGAGGTTGTCTGTCTTAGCTTACCGATGTGAAAATAAAAGACGAATTTTAAAAATTAAAAACTTTTCAAAGAGCATTGTGGGTATGCAGAATGATGTTTTCATTCACATTTTCGAATGGAATAATCAACATTTAAGGTGACTTTCAACTAAATAATTAGTTACACACATATATGTACATATGTATGAAGCGATTACTTAATTGCAAAACTTAAATAAATCTTCTTATGTCGAGTGGTTAATTTAAAACTTTTATTTATTTCGTTGCTCAACTTTGTTATATAGGAATTGGTTAAATTGCACGAGTCGTTAAAACACGTGTGTGCTTAGCAAGCGCAAAAGATAGAAGAAGGATATCTTCTGTATGCATTACAGACAAAGCGGGCGCTGACACGAAGGACAGTGGAAACGTCAGTAATGAAGGAAATTCGTCAGGGCGTGTTTTTTTGTTTTCTAGCGTTTGGCCTGCTGCGTCCGAGTGGTCGAGTGTTCCTTGATCATTCGCTACGATGTACGCCGGTTTCAAACGATCGATAGAAACCGGGATGTCTTTTCCATTGATATGAACGGTGAAATACTTGGCGTATCGGGCCGCGACTCGGTATGGGCCGTCGTATGGATGGCTAAATGAAGGACCAATTTGTCCGCGGCGGACAAAAACGTGGCTAATGTGATCCAAGTCCCTGAATCTAAAAACGCGATACTTAGCGTGGCGTGACATTTCTGCAGGTGTAAGTCCATGGAAGTGATTTTGCAGAACTTTTATGAGTTCAGGTGCGCTGAGGTCTCGTGAGGATGGTGCGAGAAATTCTCCAGGTAGGCGAATGGTTTCGCCGTAAACTAATTCCGCCGGGGTAGCCCCGATGTCTTCCTTCCAGGCCGATCGAAGCCCCAGCAGGACGGCTGGTAGAGCGTCGTACCACGACTCGTTGTGACAGAGTAATGCTGCTTTAAGCTAACGATGAAGTCTCTCAACGAGGCCGTTTGCTTGTGGGTGGTAAGCCGTGGTTACGATGTGTCTTGCACCTAGGAGGTTATTGAGTTTATTAAAAAGATCTGATTGGAACTGCATACCTTGATCTGAAGTGATTCTTGCTCGCACGCCATAGCGGGCGATCCAGTTCAGCATGAATGCACGTGCTACAGTGTCGGCTCGTGCGTCTTCTAGCGGTATGGCTTCTGGAAATCGGGTTAATCGATCGAAGGCAGTAAGGCAGTATCGATGCCCCTTTGATGGAAACAAAGTTATTAAATCGACGTGAACATGCTGGAAACGTTGGGTTGGTTGTTCAAAGTTTGATATGGGTGAGACGTTATGTCTCGTTATTTTATTTTGCTGGCACGCAACGCAAGTTCTTGCCCAGTTTCGGCAGTCTTCGTTGATAGTTGGCCATACGTAGCGCTCTGCGATAAGTTTTCTGGAGCCTATTTGTCCTGGGTGTGCCAGAGAATGCAACGACTCAAAAACTTGTTTTCTTAATGGTGCTGGCTCGTAAGGGCGTAATCTCCCGGTAGAAACGTCGCAATATAGCTCTATATCTGGTTCTTTATATAAAATTCGTTGGAGTTTCAATGATAAGTTGGTGTTTTCCATTATGTCTTGAAGCTGATTGTCGTTTTTTTGTTGTGTAGCGAGCTCAGTAAGTGTCACGGCGGTTGAAATTGCGTCTACCCGAGACAGAGTGTCGGCCACGATGTTTTCGTTACCTGCAACGTGTTTGATTTCAGTGGAGAATTGCGCGATGAGGTCAAGTCTGCGGAACTGCCAAGGGGATGCCTTATCTAAACGCTGTTTAAAAGCGTGAACCAGTGGTTTATGGTCCGTAAAAATTGTTACGTGCCGCCCCTCGAAGATGTGTCTGAAATGTTTTACAGACTCGTATATGGCATGTAATTCGCGATCGTATGTCGACCGCTCGGACGATTTTTCGTCCAGCTTCTTGCTAAAAAACGCCAGTGGTTGCCATGAGTTATCAATTTTCTGCTGCAAAACAGCGCCGACAGCGTGTTGTGACGCATCTGTGAAAATAGCCCAATCTGCGTCGCTGCTAGGGTGAGCGAGCTGTGTGGCCTTGGCCAGAGCGTTTTTGCAGCATCCGAAGGCGGTCTCCAGTTCTTGGGTCCATGCGACAGGTTGAGAGCTTTTGGTGGTGGATCCTTCCAAAAGTTTGTTAAAAGGCGCTAATAATTGTGCAGCATGTTTAATAAATTTTCTGTAGAAATTGATTGTACCTAAAAAGGAGCGTAAGCTCTTAATTGTTGAAGGTCTGGGGAAGTCCAAAATTGCCGATATTCGTTCAGGCAGTGGTTTGATGCCTGTTTCTGAAATTGTGTGGCCCAAGAATGCGACCTCTCTTTGTGCGAGTTTGGTCTTTGCGGCGTTTATCGTAAGCCCAACGTCTTGTAGGCGTTGAAATAAGGTTCGCAAATGTTCCATGTGTTGATTTTCGTTGTCTGAAGCGACGAGGATGTCGTCAATGTAGGCGTAGACAAATGGCATATCTCGGGTGATCTCGTCCGTGAAACGTTGGAACGTCTGTGCCGCATTCCGAAGCCCGAAGGTCATGAAAGGAAATTCAAATAATCCGAACGGGGTTATAATCGCTGTTTTGGGAATGTCCTTCGGAGCGACCGGGATTTGGTTGAAGGCGCGGACGAGGTCAATAGTAGAGAATATTTTTTTTTGTGTATAGAGTGGCGGCGAAATCTTCTAAATAACGGACGGGGTATCTGTAGGGTATAGTCCGATCATTGAGGCGTCTGTAATCCCCACAAGGGCGCCAATCTCCTGATTTCTTTGGCACCAGGTGTAGCGGTGATGCCCATGGGCTGTTGGATCGCCGGGCGAGGCCAATCTTAATCATTTTTTCAAATTCTGCCTTAGCGATGATAAGACGATCAGGTGCAAGTCTTCGTGCTTTGCTTGTGACAGGAGGTCCCTCCGTAGTTTTGATATAATGTCGAGTTTGGTGTTTGGTGAATTTTGGTAGGCCGTCTGGTTTGGTTACGTCAGGGAATTCTGAAAGTAATTTCCAAAATGGTGTTAAATGATCAATTTGTAAAGTTTTGATTGAATACGACTTAACAAAAGGGGTGTTGCCCCGTGAAGATAACTAAGTTTTCTGGTCTATTATGCGTTTATGTTTCAGATCAACGATGAGACCGAAATGGCTGAGAAAATCTGCTCCGATGATAGGTCGTGGAACATCAGCTAAGACAAAACGCCAGGTTAATTCTTTTTGAAGACCAAAATCGGGGGTTTTAAAGGCGCATCCGTATGTGTTGATAATTGTGCCGTTGGCGGCATAGAGTTGGTAATTGAGTGGTTCCTGAAAACGAGTGGATTGATTGTACGGGAAAACTGAGAGGTCGGAGCCTGTGTCGATTAAAAATTGAACGTTTGTGGACAGGTCTTTTACGAAAAGGCGGCATGAGGCTGCAGGGGAGTCGACTGCCGCTACTAACGACTCCTGTTGAAGTTTTCCTCGTATTTGCATCCGGTTGTACATTTTTGCGCGTTGGCGCCAAACTTGGCGTGGTACCAGCAAAGCCCTCCGGATGAAGTTGCTGGTAGAACGCGAGATCTGCTACGTGATCTAGGCCGTTGCTGAACTGTCCGTTCACGTGAGCGCGCTACGATGGCTGAAAGTTCTGATAGGTGTTCTGCCAAGGCTGCTACTTGCGTCTCCAGGTCTGAAACAGCTGCTATGCCGGCCGGTTTAATCACCTCGTGAAGCTTGTCGGCTGCAGCCCCGAGTTTATTGAGATCAGCCTGTTCCTGTATGACGAGGCATGCGCGCATTTGGGGAGGAAGGTGTGATAGCCATCGCGCCTTGAGAACTTCCTCATTAATGTCCGGGACGAGACTACGGAGATGACGCAGGTGTTGAGATGGAGTTTTGTCACCTAGGCTCTCTCCGTCCAATAATTGTATAAGATTAGCTTTTTTAGATTTTGAGAAGCGTGCAATAAGTGCCTCTTTAAGTTTTCTGTATGGATTGGTAATAGGTGGTGCCAAAATTATATCTTCGACTGTGGAGGCTGATCTAGTGTCAATTAAAGGCACGGCCACGTGGAATTTGTCGACTTCTGTTAGAATGCTCCGCATTCTGAATTGCGACTCGAGTTGCGCAAACCACAACGTAGGTTTTTCGCTGTAAAATCGTGGAGCTTTGATGGAGATTTCCCTAGAAATCTGAATGTTTGATTGCGACGGAGCGCTGATTGAGTCGTCCAGAGACATTTTGCGTTGAAATATGGTGTTGAAAGTGCGATTGCAGCGTTAATTTAGGTTATGGCTGCTTGAAATGTTCCTAACGTGCGGGGTCACCAATTGAAGCGATTACTTAATTGCAAAACTAAAATAAATCTTCTTATGTCGAGTGGTTAATTTAAAACTTTTATTTATTTCGTTTCTCAACTTTGTTTTATAGGAATTGGTTAAATTGCACGAGTCGTTAAAACACGTGTGTGCTTAGCAAGCGCAAAAGATATAAGAAGGATATTTTCTGAATGCATAACAGACAAAGCGGGCGCTGACACGAAGGACAGTGGAAACGTCAGTAATGAAGGAAATTCGCCAGGGCTGCATTTTGGTAATGTGGTTGCCACCACAAATCTGTTAAATCTGTAATGTTTAGATTCTTCTGAACATGTTGAAACCATACTGGTTGTCAAAGTGCTCTGGTCGTAATGGAGTTTCGTTGAAAAAAGCGCTGTACGCAACTATATGAAAACTTAGCAACAACACATCATTTAGAGATGTCAGGAACAGATTCGATATGGCAATGGGAACCAGCTATAAACTATTTATTAGAACCCTAAAAACAATTTGTTGCTTAAAAAAAGATATCATAAAATTCCCAAATACTGTTGCAGAACA
The DNA here is from genome assembly GCF_016617805.1 of Bactrocera tryoni. Lineage (NCBI taxonomy): Eukaryota > Metazoa > Arthropoda > Insecta > Diptera > Tephritidae > Bactrocera > Bactrocera tryoni. Next base: position 565,590 of record NW_024396545.1, read on the forward strand.
AAAACAAACATGTGACGAATTTTCAGCTAAACGCAGCCATCCGTTCCCATATGTCATAGGTTGCATAGATGGTACGCATATTTCCATCTCACAACCAGTTAAGGACAGTATTAGTTTTTATAATAGGAAGTGGAAGTTTTCAATTGTTGTCCAAGTAAGGATGTTAAGCTTTATTAAAAATTGCTCATTTATAATTAATTAAACTTGTTTAGGCAATTGTGGATAGTCATCTTAAGTTCATAGATGTATTTATTGGCTGCCCCGGACGATGCCACGATGCTGCTATATGGGAAATGAGTCCTATTAGAAAGTCAATAGTCAAGGGAGAATTAAAAAATTGTTCCGGTTACCATTTATTAGGCGAAGAAGAACAAATTGAACCATTTAATATCGAAAATAGCTTTTCACAATTACCAACTACAAGTCGACAGAGAGAACAAGCCAAAAATAAACGGGACGCCATTGCCACTTTACTATGTGCATAAGTAATGAAATATTAACTGTTTTTTAAGTAATAAAACATGAATTTGATATAAAACTAGTAATCCCGGCTCGTTTACCTGCTACAAAGACGCCTCAATCCCCTCCCTCCCTGCAGCACCTTTTGCTATCCGTTTCCCTTGCCCAATTCCACTGCCACTCCCACCCCCAATCGAACATTAGCCTTCCTAAGACACAGCTATTTATTATTGCTTTATTGCATAGATTAGTTTTATTAAAATTAAAATCACACTCATTGTCAAAACGCTTGTACATTTGTTAAACTTAAAAATTCAGTGCATATTTAAAAAAAAAAACTTAAACTAAGTAATTAAAAAATTAGGTATTAAGATTACGTTCTAATATTTCGTATGGATCTTAGTTCCTGCACTTTTTCCTTTTCAATGTTTACTTTTTCCTTCTCACTCTCCACTAGCAATTTTGCTTGTTTTTCCGATTCGGAGGCCAAGAACTCAATGACTTCATTTCTCTTCCGTTTTTGGGCAGTTCCAACTACTTGGGTGAACTCTGATGATGGTGCAGAAGGTGAAGGCGATGGAGTATCATTTGATGATAAATCATAAGTTAGTTGATCCAAAGAATAATCGAGCATGTTATCAGGTACAGATATACTGCTACGTGTACCATAAACATCATCCATCTCATCAAAAAAGTCCCAATTTGTGGCAGACTCACCGGACGTTCCATTTCTTCTTTTTATTCTTCTATACGTCCCTAACATATTGGTGAAGCAGCGCGTTATCTAGTTCACTGAAGGGGAAAACGTATTGTCCACTTCTTGAATTTCCCGTCGAATTGTTTGCCAAATTGTGCTGCGTTTTTTTATTTTGGCGGTGAAGTCACTTTCATGGCGAAGTCTTATTGACATGAACAATTTTTTACGCTCATGCGTCCACTTTTTATCACTACAAAGAAAAATTACGTGAAATAACAATTAAATTCTAATAAAAATATATACTTCAATAAAAATTACTTACTTCATTGGCGAACCATCCATTTCAACTCTTGCCGTTTCTTTTGACTGCAATGCATGTAAAACAAAAGTCATGCACATTTTGACAACTCATGCGCATGAAATAGGGTTGTCATTCATTTATGAATTCAATACTTTTTCTAAATTATTGCAATGGCGTTTACGAATAGTATGCAATGCATATATGCCTTGCATATTGCGTTTACGAAAGCAGCCTATGCTAAAGCTGCTGCATCGGCCATATTTTGTTTACAATCTTCAAAAGCGTTGATTGCTTCATCTGTCCAATCGGTACGAGTTTTATCGTTGCGTTTGTTTTCGTTGGTAAGTTTTTGTAGAACGGCTTGACGTTTTGCGGCGTTAGGTAAAAATTTGCAATAGAAATTTATAGATGCTAGGAAACTTTTTAATTCGTTGGCTTCTGTAGGTCGTTTAACTTTTAAAATAGCCTCAACTTTTTCTGGTAGCGGGCGAATACCTTTATATGTAATGATGTGACCTAAGAATTTTATTTCTTTTTTACCAAATTCACATTTCGACGGATTTATTGTAATGCCAGTTGTGCGGAGTCGTTGAAATATCATGCGTATATTTTTCGCATGCTCCTCCATGTTTGCTGAAGCGATGCATATGCCATCAACATAAGGAAAGGCGAAGTCAAGTCCTCGTAAGGCTTCATGCATTAGGCGTTAAAAAGTTTGTGCTGCATTTCGTAGACCAAACGTCATATGAGTAAACTCATATAGACCGAATGGTGTTATTATGGCTGTTTTCTTTATGTATTCCGCTCGAACGGGTATTTGATGGAATGCTCTTTGTAGACCGATCTTGCCAAAAACTGTTTTTCCTTGTAGGATTGTTAAGCAGTCGTGAATAAACGGAAAAGGATAACGGTCTGGAACGGTGATTTTATTGAGCGCACGGTAATCTTCAGATGGTAGCCAATTGCCGTCTGCTTTGCGGACCATGTGAAGCGGACTAGCCCAATTGCTCTTCGAAGGGCGACACACGCCTATTTGCAGCAGATATTCGAATTCAGTGCGTGGTCGAGCTATCGAGCAGGAGCTGTAACGGGTTGACCTTGAGTTTCAATTACGTGACATACCTCATTCTTTACTGGTTTTCGATCAAGATTCATTTCCGTGAGGTCCTTAAATTCCTTGAGTAGCTTTGCGAATGGGCACTGTACGTCGAAAGCCTTTATTTTCATATTCAACTCTTTGTGAATAGTGCACGGCGCTTCGAGATTTGTCTTGTTGTCGATTAATTTGTTGCGTTTTAGATCGATGATCAAGTCGTAGTGCCGAATAAAATCACTGCCAATAATTGATGTATTAACATCTGCAATCATGAAGTTCCACATGAATTTGCGACAAAGACCAAGATACCAAGATTGGGCGAAGAGAATTAAAATTGTTTTTGTTTGGAAGAACACTGTATTCGGCACCAGTGTCTATGAGATATTTTACGTTTGATGACTGGTCCTTGACGAAAAGTTGATTTACAGCTGCGTTGGGGTGATTGGCGTCAGCATCGCTGACTGAAACTTCTAGTCATTCATGCTGGGTATTGGTACTTTGTCGACGTAGACATGGACTGCGGCATCGGTTGGCGGAGTCTCCGAAAGTTTTATGGTACCAACATTCGTTCCTTTTGCGAGGCGATCGCTCACTCGATTGACTATGTCGTCGAGGAAATCTGCGACTAGTGCGCGAGCGACTGCGTTCTCGTCTGCGTATATTTTCAAATTTGCGTTGCAAGTCGCGAATCGTATTTGATAGCTGAGAAATCGTGTCTTGTTGAGTCTGAGCTGATGTACTGGCGGCGTGATCCGATGATGAACAAATTTACCGCTGGGTTAACGTTTCCATAATAGCGTCGGCAACTGTAATTTGGACATCTATCGTACCTTCGCGTGCGATTACAGATGGGCTTATTAATTCCGGTAAGCGTTGGATCTACATGGCTCCAAGAGTTTCTTCCGAAAAGGAATTTCCTGCCACTCGTCTCATGGCATTAAATAGTTGACTCGGACGTTGATCGCCTAGTACCATCTCCTCCAATAATTGCTGAATTTTGCGTTGATAGCTTTCACCGGAATATTTGAGAAGTTCAGTCTTGAGGAACTTATACAAGCCTATGCCTTAGTTAGTAATACGTTGCGTATTTTCAGCGTTTTTGCTGATTTGGATAATGGTTGGTAGCGTAAGAGGATCTAAGGTAGCCATCACATGGTAATAACGTTGAGCCTCGCTGTTCATGTTGCATGTCTTAAACCAATAGTCCACCGAGGAGAACCATGCATCCATATCGTTTGGTGATATGCGAGGCATCGGAATACGTACATGTGCTTCAGGTGCAGTATACCGTTAAGGCGGTGCAAACTGTACACATTATGATCTGGAAACGGGATCGTAACATTTGTTCGTTGTTGTGAAAACGGTACAATATTCGGCAGATGTAAATTCCTAAGCGGTACTTCGCTGCCCTCTGTCTGCGCTGGCTTCGTCTGACGCGCAGCTTCACTCGCTGACTCTAAATGTATGACCGTATGACTTTGATTTTCAGGTTGGATGTCATTGGCGCTCCAACTGCTTTCGTAGGGTCTAAATGCTTCTGGGCCTACTGAAATTCCATCGCTGCCAGATACGGTTTCGTTTTCCACAGGTTGAAGATATTCGTCCATTTTGAGTAAGCGCGGGGTTTAGAAAAAATATTCAAAATTTTACTCTTCTGACACCAATTTGGTGGTAATGCGGTACTAAACGAATCGTTGTTAACACTTTGATGGTCGTTGACGAACTATATTTCAATTTTGTGCTTTTGATCTAACATTCTTATATTCATTAAGTTTTTGGATAAATTACATAAAATGGCAAACTTAAGAAGTATAGTAAGAATAACTATTATGTTTAGTACAAATAAAAATTAGGAGTAATTATTATAATTAGTGTAGAGTGGTGATCTCCACATCTACATTAAACAAGAAATCTACATACCAAGTTTCATCAAGATATCTTAATTTTTACCCAAGTTATAATTTGCATGGATGGACGGACAGACAGACATTCAACCGGATTTCAACTTTTCTTGTCATCCTGATCATTTATATGTATATAACCCTATATCTATCTCGATTAGAGTTATGTGATATAAAGTGAACAAAATATCAAATTATAATAACGAATAATAATAATTCTAAATTTAATATTACAATGTTTTCTTGGTCGTACAAGCCTTGCAGACGATCCACGTGAAGAACGTCCAAAACTCGCATCAACAACAGATGTCATAGCCAAAACACAGGATGTGGTTTTAGGAGATCGTCGATTGACTGAGAGAGATTTAGTAGAGGCTCTACATATCTCATTAGGCAGTGCGAGCCATATTTTAAGTGAAATTGTGGGTTTTAGAAGGCTGTGTGCACAATGGGTGTCGCTAACAATGAAGCAAAAACACATTCGAATGCGACTTTCTCAGCAACACTTGGAGCGTTTTAAAAAGGACAAAGTGGATTTTATGCTTCGATTCATCACTATGGATGATACTTGGGTCTATCACAATAATCCTGAATCAAAACAAGAAGTTTAAGAGTGGTGTGAACCTAGTTGTTCGGCTTCGAAAGGAGTTCGTGTCCAAGAAGGTTATGGCATCAGTTTTTTGGGATGCCACAGGAATTTCGTTTATATTATTGCAACCTTTTGGACCAGTTGAAGAAAAAAGTCGTGAAAAAAGACCCGGTATGCAGCAGAAAAAAATCCTTTTTCATCAGGACAATGCATCGTGTCACAAGAGCATTTCGGCAATGGCTAAAATCCACGAATTAAAGTTCGCATTGTTGGAGCATCCACCGTATTCACCAGCTTTGGCACCTAGATACTTTCACTTGTTTTCAAAACTCAAAAAATGTATGCGTGGCAAGCCTTCTTTTATCAAATGAAGAGGTCATAACGGCTGTTGAAGCGTATTTTGCAGACCTTCCGGATTCTCACTCAGAGATGGGATCCACAGATTGGAGGATCGTTGTAGCAAGTGTTAATGTTCAGCGAGATTATACTGAATAATAAAGTGTATTTTGAATCATAAAATTGTGTTTTTCTTATCAAACGACAAAACTTATTGAACAACATAGTAGTTGCTCACCTGCCGTTATCTTCGGAAATAGTTGTGTCGAAACTGTGATAAACTTTTTTGCACCAGCGATTCAATACATCGTTATTGATAAGTCCACAATCTTCATTAGCTGAAGCCAACACAATTGACTTTAAAATTCTATGTGATGAAATGGTTTCAAAATATCCCCAAAAATATCTTATACTTTGCTAAATTCAAAACATATCAAATTAACTGGAATTTCAACTAAATCTTTACCCTTGAACGAGTCCCAACTCTTCGGAGAGTGCTCTCATAATTTGACTTAAAGTTATGTGATTAAAAAACGTAATAATAAAAATTTTCCATAAAAAATTCTTTTATTTTTAATCTTCACATAAGTCTTTTAACAACGTACCAATACGTTTCATCACTTGTAGCGGTCACATCGAAATTTCATCAATAATGTATAATCTCGCTAAATTAATAAATCTGGCATAACTACTAATTTTTTATATACTACCGAATACATCCGATTTATGGGCACTTTGAAAGGTTATGGACTGTTTTTCCACCAATCAATAATGTGGAAGCAACTCCACTAAATGCACTGGAAATACATCGAACGGTAATTCAATTTACGAATTATAACGTGAGTGAATGTTTTCCGATAACCACAAACAATACACATTAGATCCGGTACCGTGATACTGAACTTCAACAATAACTTGTATTTTTTCCCTACTCACCTTTTACTCACCTTAATCAATTTATTCTTCCGACATAAAAGAAGCGATTGTATGTTACACACCCGTATGAGTAAGCGATGGGGGATGTCTCAAAGGGGTTTTATTATAAATGTTAAAAAAAGCGAAAATGGAAAAATTTGAACTCCGGTAAAAGTTGGCTATAAACTTGTATATTTGCGAAAATGCGCACCGATCGTTGCTGATGTCGAAAACCAACTCAACTGGGATCTCCTCGTCGCACATAGGAGCATTTGGTCTCAAAAACCGGACAAAATTATTTAAATTGATTTAAGAATGAAAATGAATAAAAATGCATGATTGAATATAATAATGCAATATATTAAAATAAAACAAGTAAGGAAGGACTAAGTTCGGGTGCAACCGAACATTTTATATTGAATATATTTGAGTAGGGGGTAGCGTCGACCAGATTTTATATATTTTTGCTCATCCCATATACTACTAATATGCTAAACTTTGTCGAAATCGGTTAGTCGGGTCCCGCGATATGGGATTTCACCAGATAGTGGGCGGTGCCACGCCCATTGTATAATTTTCACACGGGCTCCGATAGAGCCCCCTTATACGAAGGGGGCCGTCGCCCGGGGCGCAACGTTTTGGGGCCGGCAAAACTATCTTCTCTGTTTTTTAATATTCAGAAAAATACTTCAACAAATTTTTTTTACAAAATTTATTATAAAAGATAAAGAGTTGTACACTAACAATGTAATAATTTGAATAACAATGAAAAATATAATTTTTACTCGAACACTCTTCAGTCTTTGAATTGTCTTACATCTTTTGGCTTATATCTTTCTTAAAAATAGTGATAGAACTTAAAAATGCACTTTTCTAGCTTTATCTAGCGACGTGTCACTCTCACAGTTACCCTATGCTTTGAATGTAACACATACTTTTATTTCTCCAAATTTTCAAAAATGGTATTTAAAAACTCCAAATCGGGCAAGAATTCTTGCAAATTGTGTCAAAAGCGTACAAGATATAGGGCGAAAATTGTTTTTTTCTATGGCTTTTACTAAGATGACTTGTAAATTTACTATCAATTTCATCAAACCCGTATGAAGAGAATTTTGGAACTTCAGAATTTGCGTGGCTTCTAGTTTCTAAATTTTATATACTTAATATCGAAGATATTTTGTAAAAATTCACTTTTTTTCCAACCACCATATGAAACTTGTAGGTATGAGGATAAAGGGGGGTGGCAGAACATCCTTGGCCCCGGGCGCTCAAAGTTGTCGCTGCGCCACTGTATTTATTGCTAATGAATGATTTAATTAGTATTTATTTTTTGTTTATTAGTTACGGTTACGTTTCGATTTTATCGGCGGTTGGCAAAAAGCATAATTTAACGTGCGGTCTGGTTGGCGTCCCCGATTGTGTACAGAGGTCGACTACGCGAATATGACCGTCGGAGGTGTTGTAGAGCTTCTCTCTCCGCCCAATCCGCCATCTAGGCGCATTTTCTGTTGTTTTCCATCGGTACCTTCTGTGGAGGTCCTTTAAATAATCATCTTTCTACCGGTGACTGAAATCATGATGATGAATTTTAATTCTTTCTCAACAGTTTAATAAGGAGAGCGACTCCACGCCTGGCTCAGATGGGGCCAGAATGGGCGCTCCTTTAAGAAAATGCCTTGGCGTGAAAGCAATAAAGTCGGAGAGATCTTGCGAGAGTGCAGAGCAAGGCCGTGAGTTAAGAACGGTTTCAATTCTAGTTAACAAGGTCATGAATTCTTCATAAATAAATTTGTGGTTGCCAGCTAGCTTTTTACAGCTGATTCCCATAAGCCACCTATATGAGGAGCGGTTGGGAGGATAAACTGCCTATTGATACTTTGGAGAGCGTATTTTTGGACAATGTCAGGTGAGGATTGTTTTATAAAGTCCACAAACTGTATTTCGGTAGCTCTTTGAGCTCCGATAAATGTTTTGCCATTATCGCTCATGATTTTTGATGGAAAGTCTTGTCGTCCGGCGAAGCGAGCAAATGCCGCAAGAAAAGCCTCCGTCGTTAGATTCGTACATAGCTCAAGGTGTACTGCTTTTTTCGTGAAACAGACAAAAACAGCCCCGTAGCCTTTCATTAGGGTAGGAGACCTTAACATGGCCGCGTTTATCAGAAAAAGCCCAGCAAAATCGACACCTGTAGTGGTGAAAGGCAGAGCGAAATAGCAGCGTTCAGGTGAAAGTGCTCCCATAATCTGCGTTCGCATTTTTTGCTTATGCGTAGTGCAGATCTTGCACATGAAAATGCATTTCATGATTTAGAGCTTCAGACGGGGAATGTAATATTCTTGGCGTACCATATGTCGCATGAGTAGATGTTCGGTGTGTAGCATTAATTCAGGAATAATGTGGCAAATGGAGACTTTTCAATTATGATTATGGGGTGGCGTTCGATGTATGATGGGCTTGAGTTAACAAGCCGACCATTGGCACGAAGCAGACATTTCGTGTCTAGAAATGTGTTTAGAACTAAGAGTGAGCTCTTTTTATCAAACGGCTTCGATTCTCTTGGTAATGATATGGCGCGGCTGATGTAACACATTTGAGTTGATTCGTTAAGATCGACCTTTGCCTTTTGTAAGTCTTGGTGCGTCAATGCATCGCAATGGGGGTAAGTTGCTCCTTTAGCTTTAAGTTTAAGCCGCTCTAAGAACTTGAGCATATAGGCGACTACCCGGAGGGCTCGGGGAGGGATGAAAATCGTTCAAGGGTGTCAATGTAATCGAGAGTTGCATGATAAGTGGCGATTTTTCGACTTTCTGGGGCAAGTATGTTGCGCATGGGCGATTGTGGTCAAGAATCGGGAGATTCTGTTAACTATCGCGGGCCATTCCACCAGAGGATGGTGGTGGCGAGATGCAGAGGTTTGGACCCTTTGGTACCTAGATCAGCAGCATTGTCAGCACTGGCTACGTGTCGCCAAGTGGCTGATCTTACTAGGTCAAATATTTGAAACATTCAATTAGCTGCTAGTAGCAGCGCCGCAGTGTTCAAGTCGTGGGAGACTTAGCGTTTTTAGAGGCGCAACTTTTGCTTTTGCCACTAATAGGTGGCTTGAAGTTGCGATATCATTTTGTAAAATTTTCTCAATTTTGTATTGATGTGATCGTTTGATACTTCCTCAACTTGAGATGTCATTGTGGCAACTGGTTCCGTGACTAGTCCCCTTAGTATCCAACCGAACATGGTATTTTGAGCAAGAAGGGTTTTTGAAATTTTTTCATCACCTTTTAGTATAATTTGCGATATAAGGTCGCTGCATAATTGAAAGTCTATTTGAGCTTGAGTGTTGCAGTTGGGATCTGCTAGCTTTAGTTGTGTACAAAGTCTTTTTGATCTGACAAAGTTGTTCCTTTCATTCACATTCAAATTTTAAACTTCTTGTTAGTTTTTATCTCATGTCCTTTAGTTCAGATGTGAACGATTGTGTTTTGAAAATATTTGAGAAATATTTAAATGATTGTTGCTTCCAGGTCCAAGGTCTATTGAAGCTTCGATTTAGGTCGTGTTGAAAGTTGTTAGTTCTGACTATTTTTTTTGTTTACCCTTTCCACAATTTCGTATTGAGTAGTTAAGAAGTCTTTCATTTGCTACCACGTTGGGAATTTTCTTCTTGATGAGAGCGATTGCTCCCCCAAAAATGACGATTTTTCCGGTAATGCGGCGGTGCATATGTTAACCAGATCCCAATTGTGTGTGGGGATATTTTGTGTCGATAGAACCGACAAACAGTTTGAAACAGTCGATTCTAGTTTGATGAATTCTTCTTTGGTTTCTTTTTGAATTTTAGGCAAGTTCATAAAAAAAATCAGAAAAAATGGGTTTTTTGGCAAAATCAATTTCTTTTCAATGCAGCATTGCGTGCGGTCCAAAAGTATCTCAAACAAGTGTTTTATCTGGTTGGGCGGTATGGTCGCCAGTACGCCGGTGCAAGCCTTTTGAATGGCCTCTACGTCTGCATAACGCTTTCCTTTTATGGGCAAATGGATTTTTCCGAAAAGGAAGAAGTCGCACGGTGCCATATCAGGTGAATACGGGGAGTGGTTAATGGTTCAAATGTGATTTTTGGTCAAATAATCGGACACAAGCGTCAGTCGATGAGACGGCGCATTATCGTGCAACAAACGCCAACTTTCATCTTTGCGATATTTGGGCCGAACACGTCGAATGCGGCGAATCAAACGGTACAGAACTCCAATTTAGAATTCTGCATTAACGTTTTGGCCGGGTGGAACAAATTCTTAGTGGACAATACCCTTGGATTCCTAAAACCAAATCAGCATCGCTCAATATTTATCAAAAGAAAACATTGTCATATACATAGTATAGCAGAAATTAGATTCATTGCTCTAATAAAAATTTGTTTGTTTACATTTTTTCCCCTTTGTAGTGTGTAACAACGGGATTCTGTAACAAGTCGCTAGTCTCTATTTGAGACATTTTGAGGTAAGGGCTCAATTTCTGACTAGTTACTATTCACTAAACAATCTCTAACATTAGTCTCAAAATATTGACTCAAATTTGAGACCTGATAGTTAGCAAGTCACAAAACTAAAAAGAACTCTTGTCTGCCGTTTTGAATATTCGGAATAAAGATCATCATAGATATGAATCGATTGTCGTTTTTTTATATTTTGTAAGCAACTCAAACACGAAAAGGTTAAAAATAAATCAATTTTACATAAATTTCGTAAATATTATGAAACAAAGTCAACATATATTTTTATTTTTATTGATAATTATGTTTTTTGACTATGTTATAGAAAATTAAATATTTGTTATCGACATATTTATTTTCATTTAGTGTAAAAACATTTCTGAATACTGAAATGTAATAGATTTTGTGACTGTCACTTACAGAATAGCAAAATCGTATCAAGTCTCAAAAATTGTCTCTAACTAAAATCGAATTTAGAGACTTGAGACCAGGGTTCTCATTTACTACTCCGTAGCAGCAAAATTTCTAAAATTGTTGTCTAACATTGTTATGCTCCAGATGTGTTTGTCGTTTTTTTTCTTTTTTGCTATTTTCTGTCATAATATTTGAATTAATTGAATAATTCAAACAAAAAAATGTTATGCAAATCATTTTGGCACTTGTTGCGTCAAGTGACTTTAAAAATCTAAAATCAAATATTTAAAGAAATATATTAATAAAGTGAATTAGATAATAATTGAATAAATTATACAATTTTTTTTATTATGTAAAATATTTACCATTTTTATATTACCAAGAACATCATCCCTTCCAAATGTATTACAATACTCAATTACTATGAATTTTCGAAATTAATTTTAACTACATACATATACTTTCCCCTTTTTTATATACATTAGGGTGTTTTTATTTTTTTGAATTATTAATTTTGTTCGGTCCCGTCAGGAAATTTCCATGGAAATACCCCACAAAAAAATTCCCTGAAAATTTTAGCCCTACATATTTACATTAAGAACTGGATCGAGGCATGTAAAAATTTTCCATAGAAAATACACTACAATCTTGGTCTTTTATCTTTAAATTCCTACAGATCAGAGGTATTTTATGGCATCGTTTTGACTTTAGACGCTGTAGCTCTTGTCAGTTATACAAAAAAATGCGAATTTCGTGAAAAAATCAGGTTTAGATACCTCGCCTTTATCTTTTGGAATACACGTGGTTAATATTCATCTACTGATTATCAGTACCAGTTTTAATCCATTGCACTGCGTATTTGCAGTTCTATTCTACCATTCCCAATATTTAGTAATTTTATCATTTTTTAGGAAGAATCAGTTTGAAATTGTACGCATATACATACTTCAATGTATCTATATTGCAAAGAATCGAAAAGATTTCTGTATATCTAAAATTATAATAAACCTTTTTACCAACACTCATATCTTTATGTTAGAAATCCCGTTTGGTTTGTTATGAATGCATTTGCGTCCTTGACTAATAATCTAGCAAAATATCCGCAGTGCCTTGACGATGAAAATGAAAGAGATAAAATGTATCCTATGTCCTTACCCTGCTTCTAAGCTACCTCCCCACCAATTTTAAGCCAAATCGGTTCAGCCATTCTTGAGTTATAAACGACTTTCTTTTATATACCAACTTGTACCATACTTGTAAATGACAGAAAATAGCAAAAAAGAAAAAAAAAACAACAAACACATGCGGGAGCTGTAGCACATGAAAATTTTCATTAGCTCTGCTGTGCTACCGCTCCCAATTTTTTGCTACCGCTACGCCAGAGCATAGCGCAGAATTTAATTTTTTGCTCCCGCTCCAGCTCTAGTTTTTTACCTAACAAAACTCGGAGCAGAGTAGAGCACATACTTTACATTGTTATGCTAAGGCTATGCTGTGGCTCCCGACAAATTGAGGGCGGTAGCAAGAGTAAAATGAAATGCTACGAGAGTAGCGTAGTTTTTCAAACGCTGCTTGAGACTGTATCACAGTACAGAATCGCACGGTAAATCAGCTGTGATAATGTAATAGATTTCCAATGCTGACAAGTAGATGGCGCTAAATCAGATTCGCACAGAGAGATTTAGCGTGGATCAGTTTCAAATCACTCCGATGAAGTGATTTTGAACTGTCATTTTTTGTTTGGCGAAATCTTGATAAATTTATAAGATTAGTGGGATAAGCCACTCAACAGCCGAAATCGTGTGATTAAGTGTCGGTCTGAACATGGCATTACAGACTTTGTTATTTTTTCTTTCACTTTTTTGTTTCCACTTATTTGTTTTTGTTTTTTCCAATTTGCCGTTCTTTATGGCTCGAAGGACCATGTATTTTTTCGCACTCATCTTTTGATCACTAATTTTAATAATTTTTTTTTTTCCAAAACAAAAGAAACAATCGCTTCAGACGCGATGTATAAGAAATAGAGGATGTCCCAATGGGGTTTTATTATAAAAGTTAAAAAAGGCGAACATTGAAAAATTAGAACTCCGGTAGAAGTTGGAATATATATGTACTTGTATATTTGCGAAAATGCGCACCGATCGTTACTGATTGCGAAAACCAACTGAACTGGGATCTCCTCGTCGGTTCCTTTTTTCGCTTTGGTATGTGAACGGTGTTATTGTGGTTACTTTCTGTACTTGTGTGTGGGTGTCGATATGTGGTGCTCTCATGAGTAGTGTGGATTGTAAGTGGTGATGTGAAGAGTGTGGTGAAGGTTGCGTGTCAGTGTTGTAAGGTTGTTGAGGTTTATGTGGTGTGTTTTGATGTCGGGGGAGGATGCTCATTTATACACATTACGCTGATTATTATTATATTTGCGCTATCATAAAGCTCATTAAATAAATATTCTTTTTCAAAAAGATTAAACATAACGAGCTCAGAAAATTCTGGCTTTATTAAAGGGGTAGACAAACCAAATGACGTACATGTATCATTTTATGTTAACAAAATATCCTCGATTTTCAAAAAATTTTTATTGAAAGAAACATCTACACTAAAACCATATCTATCGATATCTTCTCATAAATTATATTATATCACAGTGCTTATGCGTTTGATGGAATATTTAAGGCATAAATAACTGCAACCAAATTACTCAACTCTCCAGTCATTATCGTTGGTCACAATCCCACATGACATGTACGATCTGCATTAGATTTTGGCCCTTTTGGAATTTTTGTATACTTATGTATATTGGATTGTGTTTTAACTTTGAATTGAAGCAGTTGCACTATTGTACAAAATCGTTTCAAAATTCTTTTGAACATTTTCCATCTTGCATACAGAGCTTGGATTCGAAACACCGCATGGCTGCAAATTTTTGTCCGGTATCTGTACAAACAATTTTATCAATATCAGCCGGCCCGACAATTTCGTTATTTTTACATATCAAAATATAAAAGTGAGGCAAAGCACTGTTTTGGAATTCGATTGTATATATGTATGTACAAGAGAGCTGCAACGAGTATGATAAAATCAGAACAAACAGTCGTGCCAAAAACACAATCAAATCAACTCAGTTCAGCATAGACAACATTGTTTATCAATTAGAGCAGTGGTTCCCAAACTTATTTTGTCTACCGCCCACTTTGAGAATAAATATTTTTTTAGCGCCCCATTTTTTCACGTATTTAAAAACCACTATAACTTCAAATTAATTATTGTGACCTATATACGTCTATTAACGGAGAATTCTAAACGAAACTTTTACTATAACCAGCAACTTGAAACCTAAGCGCAGTAGGTAACATACAACGGCGCTTAGGTCTCAAGTTAACTCTTACGGGCTCCACCTGCCAATAAGAATGATTATTGAAACACAACTTTATAGTATTATAACAGAGAATATTTTATTAAAAATAAAACTAAAATAATCGATCCATATATAAAAACTAATGTGAAGGATGAATCTGATGCTTTTTAATAAGTTTGTTAATATCAGGTTCCAATTTACTCAAGAACAGTCGCAAGTCGCCACGTTCGGTAACAAGCAAACGATTTCTATTTTTAGTAAGCAGTGTTGTCACAGCACTAAATCCACGTAAATCCACGTTCACACCAACATGACGATGGGAATGCTATCAAGAATCGTTGAACGATTGACAACAATCCAGGGTACAATTGCGAGATCGGTTTTTGTAGCCAAAATTCTTGGTAACCATTTTTGAACTTGATATTTATTTCCTCGTTTGTTGTCAATTCTATAAGTTCTTCTTCCAGCTGAGGTGACATTGCTGTGTTGACGTTTGAAAACGGATCCAACACCCAGTCTGGTATTTCCAAGTTCAAAATGTCCAGGTATCGTTCGGTGAAGTCAATGTGGAGGTTTTCCAAATGTTGGCAGTAGGTAAACAATTCGCCGTTACAGCATGATACTGATAAATTCGGAGAATTGTGAAACTCACGTCTGCCCAGATTCTTTTTGTGTAGAAGCAGTTTGGCTGCGAAAGCAGCAACGACGTTTTTTGTTTTAATTAAATTTAGTTTATCGCCCTGGATGTCCAAAATTCTGGAGAAAATAATATCTGTAAGAGTTTTGTGGTTTGCCAAAGCAAACGCTTTTATAAAACCCCAACAATTTGGCTTCCAAAAAGGTTTAGGAGTAACTGACGCTCTCGACCACTATGCCTCTACGGCTTTGTCAAACCGAAATCACGTTTCTGTTCTAAGTTTAGACTTTGAAAAAGCATTTGACGGGATTGGACCTCACATGGTACTCAGGGAACTTAAAAAATGGAGTGTTGGCGAAAAACTATATAATATAATAAAATTGTTTTTGAACCACCGCAAATTTTTTGTTATTGCCAATAAGCATAAATCCGGCCTACACGATCTGTTTAATGGTATACCACAGGGATCACCTCTTTCAGTTGCGTTATTTACCATTGCGTTCAATGAAATAAGTACAATTATAAGTTCTAGTGGAGTTGTCAAACACTGCATCTATGCCGATGATGTTTTAATATTCTCTCAAACTCAAGATCTAAACCAAGTTAAACACATATTTTTAAATATATTGAATAAAATAAGTAATTGGTCAAAAATTTCAGGCGCTAATATATCGCCTAGCAAATGTAAAACTTTTCACATATATCGGAAACAAAAGTGCTCCTTTCCTAATATATGATTTTCAAACGTTGATCTCCCACATACTAATAAATTAAGAATCTTAGGACTTATATTTGACAACAAATTAACTTTCAAAGAGCATTGTAAATATTTTAGAGTAAGTTTTTTTTCTAGATTGAATATAATTAAATTCTTATCTTCTAAATACTGCTTAGTACATACAAATACTCTTGTCAATATAACGAAAGCTTTAATATTATCTAAAATTGACTTCGGACTTTGTATTTACGAACATTGCGCTAATACAAACATTAAGCTCTTGAACGCACCCTACCACGTAGCAGTCAGAAGAAGCATTCGCGCCTTCCCAACGTCACCAATTAAGGCAATTCTATCTGAAGCTGGATTACCACATATAAACTACCGGACCATGCCTAACACCATGATGCTTATACCGAGGCTACTTCACTGCAGAAATGAATTAATTTTTTCGCAAATCAATTGTTCTATACGAAATCTTAAGACTAGTCGTAAGCCGTCTACTATTATGCGTTGCTTAAGTCTAGTTCAACAGCTGAACATCGTAACCACTTCATTACTTCTTAAAACTTCAGAGTATCCTCCAAGTGCGCTTCAAAATTCATCACTCATCAACATCCTACTAAAGTACCCAAAATATTCTACCAGCAGTAACGAATGCAAACAAATGTTTAATGCGGTATTAGAGTCCTTAAATGATGATTGGAACTTGTATTATACGGACGGATCCAAGTCAGATACCAGCACAACGTTTGCTGTGACAAACCAGCTAGGTGTTACTACTGTGGTCGGTTCCTTGCCATCCTACTGCTCGGTATTTACTGCCGAAGCAGCCGAAATATTTGAGGCAGTACAATTTGCTTGACGAATGGGAAATAAATGCATTATATGTACCGACAGTAGATCTGCAATTGAAGCTATATTTAATACCAATAATACATCTTTAATATCCAATATTCGTAGCATGCTATTGCAAAGCAATAACTGTATAAAAATAATGTGGGTGCCTAGCCATATCGGAATTCATGGCAACGAAATTGCCGATAAAAAAGCTAAAGAAGCTTCCAAACAACCATTCCACTTCTTTGACTATTTCACCGATAAAGATATACGCAGACTTGTTGAAACATACGTTAATGAAATCCAAGTAAGAGAATGGAGTAATCACGATCACCTCTACAAAAAATTTAATCCTGCGGGAACAAAGCCTTTTTACCCAGGAAAAGCAACTTGTAAAAATATAAGGACATTTATAAGACTTCCAATAGGACACACAACTGCTCACATCTTAAATGGCGTAAATAAACCAAATTGCGTGTTCTGCGGATCAAATGATGTCACAGTTATACACCTCCTCGATACCTGCCCGGCACTTCAACGAATCAGAGCTAATGTTTTTTCTAACAAAAAACCTTCTAATGACAGTAACATAGAAATCATATCTAAATACATATACACCTAATTCTGTTTTTACACGAATTATTTTTACACGAATTTGAAATAACACGAGTAAATACGAAAAAATATTTCTATTTTTACACGACATAATTTGAAATAACACGAATACAAAAAAAAACAAAATTACTTTTTTTACATGAATTATCGGATTTAACACGTTTTTTTTTCAATGCATTTTTTCTACTTAAAATAATTCTGGTGTGTATTCTGAGTTATGTCTATGTATGCGTAATTTGTAATTTGTAATAGATATTAAGCTTAGTTACATACATGCACCCATTTACTTTTGCTTTGAAATTTATATTTATATTGTATCTAAATTTACGTTATATATGTAAATCGATCACAAATGAGAATATAATAGACTAAGATTTTATAACATTAGCTGAAGGCCCTGGCAGCCAGAGCTTTATATCTATACGGTATTTCATTCACTAAAAAAAATTATTGTATCAAGGTCAGAATTATAAGAATCTATGGAGAATCCGCAATACTCAAAGAATTTCCGAAAACTAAAAATTATTGAAGATGGAGAATATACCAAGTTTGGAATTTATGAACTTTTTGGAAGAGAATGCCTAGAAAAATATGTATTATAGCAAAATTTATTTAATTCCGCACACAACTGCTGCGTAGTGGATCGACCGCACAACTGAGCATTTATATCGGCGGCATTTATATATACACTAGCTGGCAATGGTTGCGCGAGGCTTCACCACGCCCGTCAAAATATGCAAAATAAAAAAAAAATATTAATAAAATAAAAAATAAACTTAAATCTTTAGACTGTTCTTTAGTTCAACTTAATCTTTAACATTTACAACTGATTCCAACAAAGCAATTTAACGGAATAGTTATATTTTTAATTTCAGTTATGCCTAAAGCTAAGTTAAATAAAAAAACTTAAGTAATCTCGTAGATTTTATTGTTCATCAGTAAGCAAAATATTTTTAGAAGAGATTTTATTTTAATTCTTTATTTGTTTTATGACAATTAAAGCGTTAATTTCAAAATTTCTCAGTTTTTATGAACTGGCTTGACTGCAAAGAAAAGAATTCTTAAGTGAAAAGTTGCATAAAAACTAAAATTAAATTCTCTTTAAAATGTGGAAAAAAACCTGAAACCGGTGCACCGGTATATTAAATTATTTCTCTGTAAACAATATTTAGAACTGTTTTCTCAGGAGATAAAATAAAAAGATTATTTTTATTAGTGACTCGCGACAAAGCTACGTAAAGCTGGCCATGAGAGAAACAAATGATACTTAGGTCCAGTCCAGCGACTTCTAATGTTTGGCCTTGAGATTTGTTTATTGTCATAGCGAAACAAAGTTTTAAGGAAATTGGAGGCGTTTGCACTGAAAAGGCAAGTCTGTCAGAATAATAGGTATTCTGGGTTTTAATACAATATCTCCAGCGCCACATCCAGTTACAATCTTACACTCTATTAAATAATTTTTGAAAGATACTATGACCAAGTGGGTGCCGTTACAAAGTTTTGGAGGATTTGGGTTTCTTAACAAAATAACTGGTGAGCCTAGTTTAAGATTAAGTTTGTGCGGAGGTGCGCCAGACGCATTTAATGAATTAAGAAATTCGGTTGGAAAATGAACTATTTGCTCAGAATCGACAACTGTGTCGACTGAATAGTAAGTCTTATTAGGGGCGTCAAATTTGCATTGAACCATGTCATTAATTACATAACATTCGTCATTTGTTGGAGTTAAAATAGCTCTCTTCTTAAACCAATCCAATGTTTTCCCACTTACATTTGAAATATCTGGATAGACCTTTTCTATAAGTTCTTCAATGTTTTTAACAGGTACACAAAGACTTTGATTTATGTCTACTTTACAGTTTGTGTCTGTCATTTGCTCATGACCAATTTGCAGTAGTGTCTTTTTGAATTGGACATTATAGATATGTTTCCACAACTTTGATCTTTTCAAGCACGCATTTACCTCATCTGCCCTTGTTCCCCTAGGAACCACGGGCAAAATTTGACCAAAGTCTCCAGAAAATAGTACTGTGCATCCACCCATAGGTGAAACTTTGTTGCGTAGGTCTTGCAGTGTTTTATCTAAAGCCTCTACTCCTGATTTGTGTGCCATTGTAGCTTCATCCCAAACTATAAGCGAGCAGTCTTGCATAACTTTAGCAGTACTGCTTTGTTTAGGAATGTTGCAAATTTGGCTTATTTCCTCAGTTACCTTAAGTGAAATTTTAAACATTGAATGAGCAGTTCTTCCTCCATCGAGAAGAGTTACTGCTATGCCTGAGGATGCAACAGCTAACGCGATTTTCCCTAAAGACCGAACTTTTGCCAATAGTAAATTAATAAGAAAGGTTTTCCCAGTACCCCCAGGGGCATCAAGAAAGAATATTTTACCCTCACAATTAAAAGCAGAACTCAAAACTAAATTATATATACTTTTTTGTTCTGAATTAAGCTTATCTTCATTACGTCTAACAATTTCAAGTAGTTGATGTTGATCATATGATTTTTCTCTCTCGTATAGTCTATTATTGACAGTGTTAACGTCAGTTATCAATGCAAGGAAAAATCGGTAACTGTTTTACCGCAAAGAGAAATTAAAATTTTGTTAAGGTCACACAAAGCCTCATCAAAAATTAATTGATTGTAACCTAAATTTTGATTACCAGCTTCTCGTTTTTTTCTTTGCAATATGTCTTCTGACATACTTTCTTTAAATTTATTCCATAGTTCAACAGAATCCGAAACTTGACAAAAAGACAAAATTATAGCAAATAAATATCGCATCGAAACAGGCGAAGCACTAATTTCTGCTTCCAGTAGCGTTTGTTCCCAAAGTGAATCATCTTCCAACAAACCCAAAGCTTTGCAGGCTGCTTGATAGGTACTAAAAGCCCTACCTTGAACAGTTTTCAAAAATTGGAAAGAAGTTGGACCTTCGACTTTATGTAAAAGCATCCTTAGGTAAAAGCATTCACTATTATTGGGATGAACAACATAAACTCTTCCCATGGCGTCTCCTTTTTTTAAGTTTTCGTAACCCTCAACAGGAGAGCCTATTTTCCTACGTTGGAATTTTTTTGTAGATCCATTTCACGTGTAATAAGCAGGAACTTTGTCGTAGGTTATAGTTTTGGCGAAATCATCATTTGCACATAACTTAAAAAAAGCCGTTAAAGTCGTATCTGTTGGATTATTAACAATATCACGCACGTTATTTTCGTTGAAATATATCCTTTGGCCGTTTTCTAAATGAACTGATAGATGAGTAATAGTAGGATAGCGATCATGGATATCAAAAGAGAAAATTCTCCTCAGAGCTTCCGACGTGCATATGTATCTTCCAGACTGAAATTCTTGAATTTCATCTTTCGAATTTATTGTAAAAGTTGCTTGGTCGCTACCCTTATTTATGCATTTACATACGTATTTAATAGATTTTATAGAACTGCAGAGCTCGACATTGATATGGGCATTAAAAGCTTTTAATAACACAGGGTTATATGGTACCACCCAGCTATTATCAACAGTGTAGTTGCGCAACGATGCTGTTTGACCTCCTTCTGCTGGGGATAAACGGCGATATTTTGGATATCCATCATCCCCACAGGATGTGGTATCTTGAAAAGCTTTTGGATATTTTTATACAGCGGTTCTCTTTCATACATGGAGCGTTAGGGTTTAAAGCACCGCATGGTCCATGTATCATGTGCTTCACTACCAAATCGTGCAAAATTGATCGCATTGCTTATTCGGTAATTCGGCGGAAATAACACTATCAACTTGATTTGTTGTTATCTTATTTTTTAACCAAAGCAATAGATGCACATGTGGAAGTCCACGCTTTTGCCATTCCACAGTATACATATGGCACTGAGGCGGGCCAAATATATGAGCTTTGTTAATTAATTTTAACAGCTTTTTAATTTTTAAGTTAAAAACTCTATTGATAATATCATAGCGCTGTTGAACAACAGTGTTTGAATCTAAATTGGTTTTAATTTCTTCCCAGTTAGGGTTGCATGTAATTGTTATAGAACAAATCAGGCTTCCCATAATTCCTGACATAAGTCATAGCATCTTGCGTTTTTCATGAAGATATCTAGGGCCGCCTGTGAATGTTGCAGGGAGAATAACTAATTGACCAATTTGATTTGGTTCTTCATTTGATTTTAAAGCATCCTTCAAATGAATATACATAGTTCTCTGCACGTAACTGTTTTTGGTTATTTCGTAAATACGCCAGACGCTCTGTCTCAATTTTAGCGTATTGATCAACTATGTACTGATTCATTAACATTCCATACTTATGAATCGGGTTGAACAAATTTTCCTTTCACCATTAAACGGTAGCAATAAAAAGCTCATGCAGGAAAATGTTTTTGAGATAGGCTCTTTCGAATTAGGATCAATTTGTGGAATATTTGTGTAGTAACCGTTTTCACCGCGACAAAATATTAGTGGGTATTGGAGACTATCATAACTACGATGAAGTTCAGAAATTCGAACTAAATTGTTGCACCGACTTTTAAAATTATGTCCCTTTTATTAAATTCTTGACCAGTTATCATGACCGCAACTTCACTGGTACATGGTGCATTGTATCGACCAGGATGACTTCCGACAGGCACTTTATTTGCATGAATAATTACTTGGAAACCTGGAGTATTTGGTGGAACACTTTCTAATGTAGTTTTAAATGACGAAATATACGCGTTATGTTCATGCAACATGTCTTGTAAAACCCTTACAACTCCTTTGTCAACTACTTGCGCTGCTCTACTACATCTTACGGACGCTTGTGCTTCAGAGTCTGAAATAAAATAAATCTGAAGGAATTGATGCCCTTGGTCTAATTCCGGAAACAAACTACCTGCTAAGTGGTAAACTTGCCCTTGTATCTTAAACGTAGGCATGTAACCATCGCTCGACAATTTGATTACTCCGAAATGAAGTAAATTGAATGCATTGTTGTAGCTCCGCATATTTTGCAAAAAAATGAGTCGATTTTGGATGATTACCTGTTAATAAGGACTTTAGTGGTTCGGGTGGAGGAGGGATTTCTTCTAAACAGACTTTTCCACCAAGGCAGCATCATGCCAACTGTTTCACCTGAATATCTTTTGGCAGAACAAAAACTACAAACAATTGACATATTTCCAATTGAAATATATTGGTCATTTGCACATTCAATCGCAGCATCGTAGCGCATACCCGAAAGCTTTTTTTCACGCCACAAATGTTGGCTGGTTTCAAACCGGCGCGCATGGTTTCTAACCCTATTTTGCATCAGGCGCGTCTCCCGCTGACTTTCTGTTTCAATAGTACGTGCATTGCGCTGTCTCTTCGCACGTACAGATAGTACGTCGTTATCAGTACGACGTCGAGGCATGCTTTAAATTAAATTTTTAGATTTAGTAGTCGCTATTTATTCAAAAATTCTCGCAATTTTGAGAAAACACGAAAAGCGCACAGTTCTATTCGCTTGCTAATTCGAGAATGATTAATAATTTCCAGCAGCTGACCACATGTTACCAATATGCCACTCATGTTGCCTCGCAGAGGAACGGAGTGAGAATTTATTCTTTTATGAAGTATCGAACATGCTTGCAAACTGTCGTTCAGCATACAAATACATACATATGGTGTTTTCCGCTACAATGCCCATATCCAGCATTCCATTCCATGTCTTGCCGCGCATGCACATATATACACACAATTATATGGAAATATAAGTATTAATCTCTACGTTGTTATATACAAATGTTTCAATACCACTAATACGCAAGGGGCTTTGCGCGAACACGTTGTAATCAAACAAATTTCATTTCTAGCGAGCAGGTTGCGCAAAATTGTTCGCCTTGCCGCGGATGCATAGAACATTAATTGATACATATATACACATGTTTCAATTCAACTCTTTTTTTCATTTATGCTTTGCGCTTCTCCTGCATGCAGCAACAGGCGACAATAATAACGAAGCTCGCATAAAACAGAATAAAAAATGTTAAAAGGTGTTTATATTTTAATTTTTTTATACTCTCGCAACAATGTTGCTAAAGAGAGTATTATAGTTTTGTTCACATAACGGTTGTTTGTAAGTCCTAAAACTAAAAGAGTGAGATATAGGGTTATATATACCAAAGTGATCAGGGTGACGAGTAGAGTCGAAATCCGGATGTCTGTCTGTCCGTCCGTCTGTCCGTCCGTCCGTGCAAGCTGTAACTGGAGTAAAAATTGAGATATCATGATGAAACTTGGTACACGTATTCCTTGGCTCCATAAAAAGGTTAAGTTCGAAGATAGGCAAAATCGGCCAACTTCCACGCCCACAAAACGGCGGAAACCGAAACCTATAAACTGTCATAACTAAGCCATACATAAAGATATTAAAGTGAAATTTGGCACAAAGAATCGCATTAGGGAGGGGCATATTTGGACGCAATTTTTTTGGAAAAGTGGGCGTGGCCCCGCCCCCTACTAAGTTTTTTGTACATATCTCGGAAACTACTATAGCTATGCGAACCAAACTCTACAGAGTCGTTTTCTTCAGGCATTTCCATATACAGTTCTAAAATGGAAGAAATCGGATAATAACCACGCCCACCTCCCATACAAAGGTTATGTTGAAAATCACTAAAAGTGCGTTAACCGACTAACAAAAAACGTCCGAAACACCAAATTTTACGGAAGAAATTGCAGAAGGAAGCTGCACACAGGCTTTTTTTAAATATTGAAAACGGGTGTGGCCTCGCCCACTTATGGACCAAAAACCATATCTCAGTAACTACTTTACCGATTTCAATGAAACTCGGTACATAATATTTTGTTAACACCCTGATGACATGTACGAAATATGGGTGAAATCGGTTCACAACCACGCCTTCTTCCAATATAACGCTATTTTGAATTCCATCTGATACCTTCTCTGTATAATACGAGTATATAAGTACATTAGGAACCAATGATGATAGCGGAATAAAACTTTACACAAATACGGTATTTGAAAAATATGTAAATGACGTATAATGAAATCTCGATTATCACTTTATCATGCGAGAGTATAAAATGTTCGGTGACACCCGAACTTAGCCCTTCCTTTCTTGTTTCGTATTAATATTAATATGAACAATGCAATAACTGATGCAATTTGCTTAAGAAATATTCAATTCATTACATCGATTTTTCCTTTCTAAATTGATGCAGTAGTTTTAAAGATATTGGAGTGTGAAGATAAAATTAGTCTATTTTTGAGGTTTTTTTGCTTATTGTCGCGCCTTTATAAGGCAAAATATTTTTTAAGGTATCCTACGTTGGAGAGGAGGGCTCAAGGTATGTTTTGCAAAAAACCGGAATAAAATCGGTTAAGATTTAGCTGAGCTGTGAGGTAACATACACATTTTAAGGCTTTATTTTATAAGATGTAGAGACACATATATGTATGTACACATGGTTTTTAAAAAGAAAAAAACACTTTATTTCTTGATATTGATTCCTCTCCAGTACCTCAGTGACACCTACATCGCTTATTGTTATTACGGGGCATCTCGACAGGCAGATTATTATTTGAAGGTAGTCTGGTATAGTAAGAAGGTAGGAGAAGTAGGTAAATACATATGTATGTGTGCATCTTGTTTGTGTGCTTACAGCAAATATTTTAATGAGAATTGTTGGCATAAGTGTATATATACTGTTTTTTTGAATGGATTACAGTATGAAAAAATTTTTGAAATCAGTAATCCTATAAAATGATAATTTATATAATACTAGAGGACCCGTCACGCTTCACTGCGGCTGATACATACATAGATAATACTACTATGTACTACCATCTACATAATTTCTATTAGTTGGATTATAACTATTAGTTAATGAGATATAGCGTTTTTGTAAAGCAACTTGTGTTAGTTTACAAAAAAATGGATCATAAAGCATTTCGTGTGTTAATAAAGCATTGCTTTTTATGGGAAAATTCTGTTGAATTTGCGCTCAGAGAAATCCACCGTTGAAAAGATATTTGCTAAGCTGGAAACAGGCGAAATGACCACCGAAGGCAATGACGTCCTAAAGAGGCGAAAGCTCTTTGCAAAGTGGGTGTCTCGCAAGTTCATAATCCAACAAAAACAACGAATAACTGATTCTCAGAAGTTTTTGAGTGCTCTTTAATTGGAATAAAACCGAATTTTTGCGTCGGTGTGTGACAATAGAAACATAGCTCCATCATTTCCCACTGGAGTCCAATCGACAGTCATTCTAGTGGACTGCACATGATGAACCGGTTCTCAGGCGTGGAAAGACGAAAAAATCGGCTGGAAAGGTTATGACATCAGTCTTTTGGGATGCACGTGGTATATTACATACTCAACGACTGATTACTGAGCGAGTTATACTCTATTTCACTGTGTATTTGGTTGCAGTTCCTTTTTACTATTCCAAACACTTAGCAATTGTATTATTTTTGAGGAAGAATCTGTTTAAAATTGTACGCATATATTCAAATGACTCCTACAAACATGAATTTTGAACAAGTGCTTATGATTTGAAATATAAGTTTTGTATTGATGAATTGTATTTGATTCTAACATAAAGAGATGGAAAGTATCCTATGCCCTTACCCTGGTTCTAAGCTACCTCTCCACCAATCCTCAGCCAAATCGATTCAGCCGTTCTTGAGTTATAAATGGTGTAACTAACACAACTTTTTATACCCTGAACAGGGTATATTAAGTTTGTCACGAAGTTTGTAACACCCAGAAGGAATCGTCGGAGACCCTATAAAGAATATATATAAATGATCAGTATGTCGAGCTGAGTCGATTTACCCATGTCAGTCTGTCCGTCTGTCTGTATATATACGAACTAGTCTCTCAGTTTTTCAGATATCGTTTTGAAATTTTGCAAACATCATTTTCTCTTCAAGAAGCTGCTCATTTGTCGGAACGGCCGATATCGGACCACTATAACATATAGCTGCCATACAAGCTGAACGAACGGAATCAAATTCTTGTATGTAAAACTTTCACATTTGACAAGATATATTCACGAAATTTGACATATATTATTTTCTGAGGCAACAATGTAATCTCCGCAGAAATTGTTCAGATCGGTTAACTATAGCATATAGCTGCCATACAAACTGAACGATCGGAATCAAGTTCTTGTATGGACAACTTTCACATTTGACAAGATATATTCACGAAATTTGGTATATGTTATTTTCTAAGGCAACAATGTAATCTCCGAAGAAATTGTTCAGATCGGTTAACTATAGCATATAGCTGCCATACAAACTGAACGATCAGAATCAAGTTCTTGTGTGGACAACTTTCACATTTGACAAGATATATTCACGAAATTTGGTATATGTTATTTTCTAAAGCAGCAATGTAATCTCCGAAGAAATTGTTCCGACCGGTTAACTATAGCATATAGCTGCCATACAAACTGAACGATCGGAATCAAGTTCTTGTATGGACAACTTTCACATTTGACAAGATATATTCACGAAATTTGGTATATGTTATTTTCTAAGGCAACAATGTAATCTCCGAAGAAATTGTTCAGATCGGTTAACTCTAGCATATAGCTTCCATACAAACTGAACGATCGGAATCAAGTTCTTGTGTGGACAACTTTCACATTTGACAAGATACATATATTCACGAAATTTGAAATATGTTATTTTCTAAGGCAACAATGTAATCTCTAAAAAACTTGTTTAGAACGGAATACTATAGCATATAGCTTATAGGGTATTTAGCTTCGGTGCAACCGAAGTTAACGTTTTTCTTGTTTTTATATACATATGTATATAGAGGTGAGGTTTTTTTATTGTTATTTTTTGAAGAAATGAAATATTCAAAAGATTCCTACAAACATGAATTTTGAACAAATGCTTATGATTTGAAATATAATCTTTGTATATATGAATTGTATTGGATTCTAACATAAAGAGATGAAAAGTATCCTATGTCCTTACCCAGGTTCCAAACTACTTCCCCACCAATTTTTAGCCAAATCGGTTCAGCCGTTCTTATGTTATAAATGGTGTAACTAAGACAACTTTCTTATATATATATATAGATATACAATTAGGTTGTCCCGTAAATTTTAATTTCGATGTATTTTTACGCATACGTTCTAAAAACTCTCCTCATATAGTCTAGAAATAAATATTAACCGATTTATAAACGATAACCCGTGCCGACTTGAATTTTTAACTCGTCCATACAAGGTGCGCGGGTGTACCGCTGCGACCAGTTACTGCTAATGAAGATAGAGGAAGACAACAAATTTTTAAGGAAACAGAGAGGGCCAGGTCGACCGGAATGCTTAGGTGGAATTGACAAAAATATGGCGCAGAAAGAAGAACGAGTTAGGCAAAGACGATTGGAAGAAGAGAAAAGAAAGGTAAAACAAAGAGAGTTATCGGCTGTTGCACATTCATACTTCTTCCATAGATAGCTTGGAATGTCTTCAGAATTCGGATGAGGAACAGATTTCAAGCTCTGAACTTAGTACTAAGATTCCTTGCCCTGAGTTCTAAAAGAGGCACGAAAAGTTTCATAACTTCTAAACTGGTAGCAGCTTTAGATCGATGCTAATTAAGCATAAGGGAATCAGTTTACATTCTCCATGCGGTTGTAGAAGGGCTTGGTCAGAACATCGATGATTTTCCTATTAACAAATCCTTGATTCAGCGAATTCGTACTCAGGCGAGAAAATCCAGGGTAGAAGCAATAAAAACTGACTTCCAGAATAATTTGCCTGACGTAGTCACAGTCTATTGGGATGGAAAACTATTACCTGGATTGGATGTACGAAGTTCGCTTGCCAATTATTGCTTCATTTGACGATAAAGAACAGTTTCTTGCAGTACCAAAATTATAGAGTTCTTCTGGAAAACATCAAGCTAAAGCCATTTCAATTGCACTCTTTGACGGGGATCTCCATGATAAAGTACAGATAATGTGCTGCGATACAACAGCTTCAAACACTGTCCGTTTATGTGGACCAGACTTTAAAAAAGAAATTGCTGCTTTTTGCTTGTCGTCATCATATTTATGAGTTGGTCCCTAAAGCCGTTTTTGAAACCAAGGTAAAGCAAATTACAAGTAGCCCAGATATTCCAATTTTCCAAAAGTTAAGAGAGAATTGGAAAAATATTAACATCGATAACATTGAGCCACCTCTGAATTTCGTTAAAGCACATTTTGCTGAGACAAACATTACATCTTTGTTAACTTGTTTAAGACCTTTTATTAAAGACCATTACAGTGAATTGGTTGAACTATGCGCTGTGTTCTTAGGAGGAGATGCAGAGAGTAAACTAAAACCCCCGGAGCTTTGCATCAAGCGCGATGAATGGCGAGAGCGATCTATTCTATAAAAATATGTTTACTTCAACCACAACTGAAAATTAGTGCAAAAGACAAAAATGCTTAACAAGATGTTTGCTTATTTATCGTCACTTTGTATTCTAACCCTTGGCTCGAATGCACAATGGCAATTAAAGCACCTAACCAAGACTTGTCCTGTTTGAAAGCTCTAAAAGAATATGAAAAAGTAGATGCGATAAGTTCCAAGGCATCCATAAGCAAGTTTGTTCATCATTTATGGTATTTGTGTGAAGAAACAGTCATGTTATCACTCTTTGATGAAGAAGTTGATTCCAAAACCAATACAAAAATTATTAATATTATAATTTAAACAGAGACAGATCAGACGCCAAACGTTATGTCCCATCGAAGGAAGAAATTACGCAAAATTTGTTTAGTAAGCTTAATATTTTCTAGTTTCTTTTTTCAAAGTTTCATGGCTTAGTTTTTGCTTAATTAAACTGTTTTTTGACGCTGCGTGATTTTGTGACTCAATGAAGCAAACAATTTCGGACTCGTCTGCAGATCGACGACAGTTTTCTTCCGAAAATGGGTCAACCTACGTCAAGTGGTCCATGAAAATTTCGCAAAATTAGCGATTTTCAAAATTAGAAGGGGATGAGACGCATACCCCGTGATAAACATATTTTCTCAAAATTCTATTTTTTTTTTTTTAAGTTATTGAAGGTTGAAATTTAGTGCACTATAAAATAAAGATGGAGTGATGTGTAGAAGTTCACGCAAGAGAACTTTCTTCTGATCGCCATTCACTTGGGATTGACCAGCCACGATTCTTTTACATATGGCTCAAGCAGCTCACGACTTCCGGTCTTTGACCAAATATCCTCTGGGTATCCTAAGAACATCCGTTTGAAGACGAGCTAAAGTGAGAAGGCGAAATATCCCCTACATAAGGTTGTGCGCTGGGTTTGGGACCTGCCACGTAAACAAACACCCCCAATGAAAAATGACAACCAGCCTCGGATGAGAGACCCCTCCTTTTATGACGACCATGGCAAACGAAATAAGGACTACGATATCAGGGCATGCACCTGGAATGTCCGGTCCCTTAATTGGGAAGGTGCCGCTGCCCAGCTGGTTGATGTCCTCGTGAAAATAAAGGCTGACATCACCGCCGTCCAAGAAATGCGATGGATGGGACAAGGACAGAGACGAGTAGGTCCTTGTGGCATTTACTACGGTGGCCATATAAAGGAGCGCAAGTTTGCTGTGGGATTCGTGGTGGGAGAGAGACTCCGTCGCCGAGTACTATCATTCACTCCAAAGAATGAACGTCTAGCCACAATCCGCATCAAAGCGAGGTTCTTCAACATATCGCTGATCTGCGCCCACGCCCCGACGGATGAGAAGGACGATGTGACCAAAGATACCTTTTATGAGTGCTTGGAACGCATTTATGAGAGATGCCCCCGCCACGATGTCAAAATCGTGCTTGGCGACTTTAACGCCAGGATGGGAAAATAAGGTACCTTTGGCACTACAGTCGGTATATCCAGCCTTCACGACGAAACATCACCAAATGGAGCGAGGCTGATCGACTTCGCCGGGGCCCGAAATATGGTTATCCGTAGTAATAGATACCAGCATAAGAAAATTCATCAAACCACCTGGCTGACTCCGGATCGAAAAACCACCAACCAGATCGATCATGTTGTGATAGACGGAAGACACGTCTCCAGTGTTTTAGATGTGCGTGCGCTCCGAGGTCCTAACATCGACACGGACCACCACCTGTGGGACGGCATTTCAAACTCCTTACGTGCAGCTGCAACCGAAACCATTGCTTTTCGGAAAGAGCAAAAGAACAGCTGGTACGACGAGGAGTGCCGTGTCGCAGGGGAGAGAAAACAGACTGCCTACCTTGCAACGTTATGATCGACCACAACACGTGCAGGATGGGATAGATACCGAAAGTTAAAGGAGGAGGCGAGACGCATTTGTAGACAGAAAAAGAAAGAGGCCTAAATGCGTGAGTACGAAGAGCTTGATAAGCTGGCCGATAAGGGTAATGCTCGAAAATTCTATGAAAAAATGCGGCGGCTAACAGAAGGTTTCAAGACCGGAGCATACTCTTGTAGAACCCCCAAAGGTGATCTACCGACCGAAGCCGACTTCGTCAATCTGCTGCTGGAGAAAATATTTCGAGCTGGAGAACTTAATCAAGCAGGTACATTATTTTATAAGAGTGTACAGCTGCTGGCGTGTGTCGATTATATTGATATCAACGGTCTCAACACCCGCGCCGTTAGTTCTGCCTTCTCCAGACTGGACAAAGAAGCAAAGCAAATGGGTTTGGCAGAGAACGAGGGCAAGACGAAATATCTCCTTTCATCAACCAAACAGTCGTCTCATACGCGATTAGGCACAGTCATAATTTCGAAGTTGTAGATAATTTCGTGTATCTGGGAACCAGCATTAACACCAACAACAACGTCAGCCTCGAAACACAAGGCAGGATATCTCTTGCCAACAGGTGCTACTTCGGACTAAGTAGGCGATTGAAAAGCAAAGTCCTCTCTCGGGGAACAAAAACCAAACTCTATAGTCACTCATAGTTTTTGCCCTGCTATATGGTGCAGAAGCTTGGACGATGACAACAACTGATGAGTCGAAGTTGCGAGTTTTCGAGAGAAAAGTTCTGCGAAAGATTTATGATCCTTTGCGCGTGCCTCGGCGAATGTCTCAATCGATGGAACGAAGAGCTGTATGAGATATATGACGACATTGACATAGTTCAGCGAATTAAAAGACAGCGGCTACGCTGGCTAGGTCATGTTGTCCGAATGGATGAAAACACTCCAGCTCCGAAAGTATTAAATGCAGTACCCGCCGGGGGAAGCAGAGGAACAGGAGGACCTCCACTCCGTTGGAAGGACCAGGTGGTGAAGGACCTGGCTTTGCTTAGAATATCCAATTGGCGCCACGTAGCGAAAAAAAAAGAAACGGATGGTGCGCTGTTGTTAACTCGGCTATAATCGCGTAAGCGGTGTCTACGCCAATGAAGAAGAAGATGAAATGGTAAAATTATATTCTCATAAACTACTAAAGATAAATCGATGACATTTCGTGAAGTCAAAGAAAAATGTTTGTGCTGCATTATAAATATTTTTTATACTCTCGCAACAAAGTTGCTAAGGAGAGTATTATAGTTTTGTTCACATAACGGTTGTTTGTAAGTCCTAAAACTAAAAGAGTCAGATATAGGGTTATATATACCAAAGTGATCAGGGTGACGAGTAAAGTTGAAATCCGGATGTCTGTCTGTCCGTCCGTCCGTCTGTCCGTCCGTCCGTGCAAGCTGTAACTTGAGTAAAAATTGAGATATCATGATAAAACTTGTTCCATAAGAAGGTTAAGTTCGAAGATGGGCAAAATCGGCCCACTGCCACGCCCACAAAATGGCGGAAACCGAAAACGTATAAAGTGTCATAACTAAGCCATAAATAAAGATATTAAAGTGAAATTTGACACAAAGGATCGCATTAGGGAGGGGCATATTTGGACGTAATTTTTTTGGAAAAGTGGGCGTGGCCCCGACCCCTACTATGTTTTTTGTACATATCTCGGAAACTACTATAGCTATGTCAACCAAACTCTACAAAGTCGTTTCCTTCAGGTATTTCCATATATAGTTAAAAAATGTAAGAAATCGGATAATAACCACGCCCACCTCCCATACAAAGGTTATGTGGAAAATCACTAAAAGTGCGTTAACCGACAAACAAAAAACGTCAGAAACACTAAATTTTACATTTTAATGACTGATAATGAAATCTCGATTGTCACTTTATCATGCGAGAGTATAAAATGTTCGGTGGCACCCAAACCTTTAGCCCTTCCTTTGTTTGTTTAAAGAACAATATTTTACATAAATTTTTGTTAAACAATTGAAATTTTCCATGTGTTCTTTGCACTAAAAAAATTGAAGAGTATGTGACACAATGTGGAAAGTATTCACCTGTGATAATCTGCAGAAAAATGTTTGTTCATTCATACCATTCCGAAGATATTGAATTTTTTGTCTCCCTATAGCTCTTAAAGCATATGGTACATTCATCATTGAGCAAAGCGCTCGTAAGCTCCCAACATGTCTGCCGCAAGAAAAGCATTAGCAAAACTATAATAGTTAGATTTATGCTGTCCGGGCATTTTGTGTAGATAATTATATGATTTGCAAATGTGTAGTACATTGTTTTGTTCCATAATGAATAGTTTTCGCAGCGCACGCGATTTAAGAAAGTTTTTTGATAATTTTTTACACCTTGGCTTACATTGTTGGAGTTTTAGTATGGATCCCTAACTTTTTTGAAAATTTCATATATCCTACGTTCACCACAGATAGTGTAACTTCCCAACGGTGAAATAATTTTTCAAATCGGTCAAGAAATTTCGGAGCCTATTCAATGCAAACAAACAAAATCTGCTGCGCCCGACTGAGGTAATATGATCCCTATCCACGTAGATGGAATCTAGGGCCTTTAGTCTACTTATACAAATTGCTGGGCAATCCAGAACCAGGTGTAATGGGGCTTCCTGTTCCATGTCGCAGAACCGGCAGTTTGCACAAGAGATAATGACCATATAGTTCAAGTGCTTTCTGAGTCTAAAGTGCCCTAGGTAGAGCGCGACAAGGGGACGGAATTTGTCTAGGAGGAGGTTAATTATATCCTTAAACCTTGTTGTAGCCTTCTAGAAACAGCTTGGTATGGCGCAAGAAGGGCCAGTGGTGTGTTTTCACCTAAGCTCTTCTTTTTTCTAGACGATATTATCTTCCCTTTGTCGAAACCCTCTGCTGCCATTAGCAGCATTATATGTTCTGCTACTTGTTTAATCTCTAGATGTAGCTGCAAATGCTGCAGTAAGACAAGTGTGCATTGCCCCTGAAGCGCAGACACAGGTGCCGCGCGCCATTATAAGAATGTTATCGACTACCCCTAGCAACGAATCCCATTGCTGGTGAGCAACTCAAGGAGCTCATCTACTACTAGGCTCCATACCAGAGAAGATAGTACTCCATCCTGTGGGAAGCTTCTCGTAGTGCCAAGACGAATATTTGTTTCCCTCATAGTTATTTCAGCTACCCAACTACGCAGTAAAGCCTTTATCCATCTGCCTACTATAGCCGTCACATACCTTTTCTTCAGTGCCCTGACCTCACTTGCGTTAAACGCATTATTAAAAGCATCTTTGATGTCAAGGAAGGCGCATATCGCAACCTCGCCAACCTGGAAAGAAGGCCGATGCAAGTCAGAACCTTTCTTGTCCTTCACCTGCACTGTCACTGGATCCTGCGTTAGAAACTCTGAAATACAGAAGAAGTCTAAATTGTTTCTAACCACTACACAAGAACGAGGTCTCTCGCTAGGGAGGTCCCAAATTACCTTGTTATTCCTTGAATTAAGGCCTTTCCCCTGCTATAACAACACACGGTTTCTGGATTAGAAATATTTTTCCCCCCCGCTTCCTCCACCTTTTGCGTTCACCCCTCTACTAAAATTTTTTGAATTCACTCTCCTCGTTGCAGTTGATCATGTTCGAGAGGGTTGTTGTAACTGGGTTCGCATCACCTGCAACAGCCGCAGTGGATGCCTTGCGTTGAGTGCCGTGCAAGAGGGCACATCATCGTCATCTCGTGCATGCTCCTCAAAGAGAGCGCGTTCTTCCGCCGAAAGAGCGCCCAGGAAGCTGAACTTGCGTTTAGCCCTGAACAGAGTTGTAGACGTAGTTTCAATGTAAAATACATAAGAACAGTATAAAAGGAATAATAAGTATAGTGATGCCAGATTTACAATATTTCATAACACTTCCCTTTAATGGAACATCTCACAACACTAATAATATTAGTGAAACCAAAAATTATGTTAGATGATACATGACTTTACTTTAAGCCTAAATTAACATTAATAAATTCATGTTTAACTGCAGGTATAGCCTTTGTTAAACCATCTGCAATGACTTTTCTCGTAACTTCTCCCGTATAAACTTCGTCGTGATGTCCCCGTGTTTAGTTCGGAGAGAAAAGTTAATAGCGCTCTTGTTATCGCAGTACATTTTTATTCCTTCTGTACCACCATGCACTAGTTCCGACCCTAGCCGATGTAACCAAATCTCTTCTTGCATTGCGCTCACTACAGATGTTAACTCCGCTTCAGTTGATGACAATACTATAGTTCGCTGTCTGTGCGATGACCAAGATAAAGCATCTGCACCTTGCATTATAAACACGTAACCAGAAGTTGACCGCCTTTGAACAAGATCTCCTGCCCAGTCAGCATCACAATAACCAGTTAAACTTTGAGCTGATTTTCGAAATACGATGCCTTTGTTGACTGTACCCTTCAGATACCGCATCACACGCTTCAATGCGAGACAATTACCTTTGCCGGGGTTTTGTGAAAAACGACTCAGCAAATTGATTGCGAAGCTGATATCAGGCCGGGTATTTTGTGCTCCATACAATAGACTACCAACCATTTTCGAACTTTGAAGACTTAGTCCCAGACTAATTAGTACCTCATTCAATTTATCGTTCCAAACTTTGCTTGCTTGTTTTAAACCATACAACGATTTTGGTAGACGACAAACTCTGCCAGAAGTGTCACTATAACCCTCAGGTTGTTTCATGAACACTTCTTCTTGAAGTTCACAGTTCAAACAAGCAGTTACCGCATCTAACTGATGCACTGACAAATTATGCTTCGCCGCAATAGCAAATAAAAATCGTAATGAATTGTATCTGACTACCGGAAAAAATGTTTCCGAATAGTCAACGCCTTGTTTCTGGGAGCAATCTTTAACTACGAGACTTGTTTTATAACGAACCAGCGCACCTTCAGCATTGCGCTTAGTTTTAAAATCCCACTTCGAATTTATTGCTCTTTTACTTTCACACAATTTCGTAAGCACCCATGTTTTGTTTGCCTTGTGAGAAGCTATCTCCTTTTTCATTGCGCGTTTCCAGTCATCTGCCTCTGAACAATGCCTCTTCAAGATCCACCGGATCATTAGCATCAGACACCACGCTTAAAAACAAATTCCTCTTGGCCTTATTAGCAATACGCCCCGATCGACGAACTGCATATTTTTCGCCACACTGATCAGCTACCTCTATATCATAAGGAGTATCATATTCACTTTCCGAAGATATACTGACACCACACAATTCGCTCTCAGTCAGCTCTCCTGAATTGTTAATGTCGTTAGCTTCGTTTTCATTAATTATATCAACTATTAGATTTGGCTCTGAGCTCTTGGATTTATTGCTTGTATCTTCTAAAAAATTTACATCACGACTTACAATAAACTTGTAGTCAGATTTTCGGTAAAGCCTAAATCAGGAATAATGGGATGCCCAACTTATTCCAGTGTGAGAGCGCCTCAAAATAAGCGTTTTTTATAACATTTTCCATTATGGCCAGATCGAACAAAATAACAATTTTTGGACATTTATTAACCCAACACCCAACATTTAGTACGTATAAAAATTACTAAATAGTGGTTATTTATTATATGGAGAAATTATTTAAATCTTTTTAAAGAATATTAGAACAACTGACTTTTGTCCTTTCAATACCCAATAAAAGGATTTAAGCTTGTTAGCTCTCAATCATGAAATGTTTTTAATCATTTCCCATTGAAAATAAAACTATGATGTTACAAAACGTTTCATCAAATATCTTTAAATTTCACAAATTTATTTAATATTCATTGTTCTACATTTTTTATAAGAGGTCTTGAACGATGCAACAAATCCCTCCGTTTATAAATTTTTTGGTAAGATTTCAATCTGGTCATCGCTCGTTTCCAATTGCTCCTCCCCAATCCAGTCAACTGTCAAAGTTTAGGGGGTTTTGACGTTTAGCAATTGTTCTCTCACTACCAGTGAGAGAGGAGTTGGGCATCCCATTATTCCTGGCCTAAATGCCTTTGACTCTATGCAATAACCAAAAAAAATACACTCTTCTGATTTTGCATCATCGTTAAACGTTTTTGCTTCGGTATATGAACCATCGCTGTACAACCAAATATGCGTAAGTGGTGGTAATTTGGTTTCACACCAGACCATATTTCCTCTGGCCTTCGACTATTACCTCTACACGGCATACGATTTACTAAGTACGCTGCTGTATTTGCAGCTTCTGCCCAAAATATGTTTCCTAGGCCAGAATCCAGCAACATGCATCTCACACGTTCAATTAACGAACGATTCATCCGCTCAGCCATCCCGTTTTGCTCGGGCGCATATGGAGCTGTCTTTTGGTGAACAATACCAGATTCACGCAAAAATTTTATAAAATGGAAATTAAAATATTCAGTGCCATTATCTGTTCTCAGCACTTTTATTTTACGATGACATTGCGTTCCTACTTCGCTTTTAAATTGTTTAAATTTTTCAAATACGTCTGATTTGGACACGATCGGTACAGCGGATACCTTTCTTGAAAAATCGTCAACAAACACCAACAAAAATCATGCACCGCTGAACGATTCTGTGCTAATTAGACCATGCACATCCGGAAGTATAACGTCCAAAAAATTTTTAGCACGAGTACCAGCTAATTTAGTTGTTATTCTAGTTTGTTTGCATATGCTTTTGCAATTAATCTGTTTTTCACATCAAGGATTTTACATACATTCCCTTCGAACATCACCTTTTTTTTGTTTTGTTATTTGCCGAACCGACAAAAGATTCGCACAAAGACTGGGAACGTATTCTGTTTACATTTAAAACCAGGCTGACTTCGCCAGCGCTGTTAACAGGAACTCGCTCTCTGTTAGCTAAAATTACTTCATTATGCTCTGCTGCTCTTAACTTCGGAAGTAACTTCAGACCGTTTGTCATATGTGACGTTGCGCCGGAGTCAACGTACCATACATTTTCGCCGCTCTGAGAATGCAAATACGAATTCGCTAACAGGGAATTAGAAAACATTGCCGTCCTGCTTTTACCTTCATTCTCATTTACTCTCTTTGATTGCAGAGACTTGCGACACTCTTTACGCATATGGCCTTCCTGATCACAATTGAAATAATGAAACTTTTTCCGATTAGAACTTTTATCATTCTTTTTCTGTTGGAAATTCTTCGAATACTCGTATAATGCGTTGTCAGAAGGATCTTTGCTACAGTCAGTTTGACATCTTGCAACAACAAACTTTTAACGCAATTGACAGTTAATTTCGCTTTTGAATTCTCCACAGCCATAACGAGTGCTTGATACTCATTAGGCAACCCAGCAAGCAAATAATATGCCACTGCATCTTCCTTAAAAAGAATGCCCCCACTTCTTTCTTTCTTCCCCTTCTCCTCAATCTTTCTTCCCCTTCTCCTCAAGAGAGAAGGTTACGTCTGCTCAAAACACAGAGAAAATTGTTACTGAACATGGTAAGAGAATAACTTCTCAAGATCCGCCTCCAAATAACCCACCGTTGACCTCACCAATCTTTTTTCCCCTTGTCCTCAAGGAGAGAAGGTTACGTCTGCTCAAAACACAGAGAAAACTGTTACTGAACATGGTAAGAGAATAACTTCCCAACATCCGTCTCCAAATAACTGTAAGTCAGGTAATAAAAAGTTAGTTGAAATACCGCGGAAAAAGGCAAATTTTATCTCAGGACTTGCTGTGGATACCACAGTCGATGACATAAAGAGTTATATCTCGACGGAATTAAAAACGGACGATACAGACATCCGTACATTTAATTTCAAATACGACAGAGATATTTCGTCTTTTAAGATCGACATATCCGCTGACAATTTTCAATTGGTACTTGACTACTCATTCTG
Source organism: Bactrocera tryoni (assembly GCF_016617805.1). Lineage (NCBI taxonomy): Eukaryota > Metazoa > Arthropoda > Insecta > Diptera > Tephritidae > Bactrocera > Bactrocera tryoni. Next base: position 604,131 of record NW_024396545.1, read on the forward strand.
GCCATCTGGAGCCTTTTTGCGCGAATTCGAGCATTAACGTGATGAACTCCCTGTAGTTGTCACTAGAATGCCAAGAAACCCCGTGGATACAAAGAAGTGATTAACAATAATTCGCTGATTATTTATTACCAAAATGTTAGAGGTCCTCATACAAAACTTACTGATCTTGGCTAGAGGGCTGAAGATCAGTGATGCTCAATTGCGAAAGACGCAATAAAATACCAAACACTAGTGTTTGAGCGATAATTCTGCTACTGCGAAAAATATTACACAAACACGAAAGCGACTGAACACGTACGCTAGGTCTAGACAAAGAATCGGCGTTTGTTGCTGTTGTTCTACAACAAACATACAAATTTGTTCAGCGTACTTGGCAGCGAAAACGTGTAGTAGTATTGAGGCTTGCACACGACTGTTTTAGATCATTGGCATATATATGTATACAAAAAAGCAACAACAAAATCTGGAGTGTCATACTATGCAATTCGGCGTCATACTACAAAATACCGTTATTTTGAGCATATACATGTTATGTGTAGGTATCTCACTTGTTTGGCTGGTTCATTATTGAAAGTTTTATGCAAGTGTAAAGAAGTGTCGAAAAATAAGATTAAAAAATAAATAAAAACTAAACCAAAAAGATGAAGCGATCAAAAAATCAAAAAACTATTTCATCTTTTTTTTAAAAAACCAAAGCAAAGTGGTCAGTGCTAAAATTTATCTCTAAATCTACTTCCTAAAAACGCTGTTAAATTTGGCAATGCATATTAAGAGTGATTATGGTTGATTTCAGGAGAAATTATTGATTATGTTATTTATGTAAGTAAATAACAATAACAACAATAAGAAATAATAATAAATGTATGTGCATAAATTCTTAAGAAAAGTGTTGACAAATTTAACTAGTTTTTGTAGTAAATCAAATTACGCTGTTTAAGTTCATACATGTGTTTGTTGTGATTATGGTTTATGTTTTTCTTCTATATTGTTTTTTGTCTATTTGTTTAAATATTTATAGATGTTGTTTTGGAAAATCCAAGCAGTACAAATGTGTGTAGTTCAAGTTCTTTAGTTGATGTCATTGAGAAAGGTAAAAAAGAATGCAAACAAAATAATAAATTAAAGATTTTAAAATTGTTTTGTTAATACATATCTAGATCAGAATGACAGTTTAAATCAAACTCCTGAAATAGACATGGTTGATGCATTCCAATCTGAAGAGAGTTTGATATTTGGCAAGCGGATCAGTTTGACATTGCTAAGGCAAATAGCAAGTCTTTAGACGACACAACAAAAAAAATATTGTCACATCGACATTGCTTCCAAAAGAACCATTTCCAGCTACAGAAACAAAATCGCAAAAATGATGTTTTCAAAAGAAGTGGATTACAGATGGAGATTTCGCTTGGCTTGCCTACTCTAAAAGTGGAGACAGCGTTTTTTGTAAGCCTTGTTGTTTATTTTTTCACGAAGGAGTGGGAAAAGGTGGGCATCAAAATCCTGGACATTTTGTGACTGGCTATCGAAAATGGAAGAATGCAAAAGAGAATTTTAATAAACACAAGCAAAACATATACTATTTAGAATGTGTTCAAAAGGCCACTTCACTCTTAAATGTGCTATCTAGTACTAATTAATGAAGTGAATAGTGCAAAGTGTATTAGGATTCTTGGTGATGAAACAATGGATGTTGCAGGTAAAGAGCAACTTTCGTTATGTCTACGGTATGTAGACTTCTCATCCAAATATCCAGCACTTCGTGAAGATTTTGTGGGCTTTATTCCAATTACCGATCAGTCTTCTGAAAACTTATCAAAAGTCGTACTTAAGCGTTGTACAGATCTCCATCTTGATATGGCGAAGTTAGTTGGACAGGGATATGACGGAGCAGCAAACATGTCAGGGCATTTAAGTGGAGTGCAAACCAGGATAAGACAACTGTATCCAAAAGCACGATATGTTCATTGCGCTAGTCACCGATTGAACCTTGCGCTTTCTAATACTATGTCATTACCTTCAATACGGAACTGCCTTGGTAATGTCAATGAAATAGCAAATTTATTTAGAAACCATTCAAATGCAAACACAACTTTCCAGGACGTTATACAGAGGCACGCACCAGAAAGCAAAAAAAGACAACTTGTTCGCCTTTGTGAAACAAGGTTTATAGAAAGGCATGAAAGCATTATAAGCTTTGTGGAGCTTTTCAAATTCATTGTACTAAGTTTGGAAATAATTTCGAGTAAGACGTGGTCCATTTCGTCTAAAGCATCAGCCTTCTTAGCAGCGGTAGAGAAAAGCAATTTTTTGCTTAGTCTATTCGTCTGTGAGCAATTGTTCAGCTTAACGCTGCCACTGTCTGTGCAACTCCAAGAAAAATCTATGGATTTTGTATCAGAAATGAACCGAGCCAAAGAATTAATAAGAACTCTACACCAGATAAGAGAAACAGCGGATGGTTTTTTCAACGATATTTTCCAAACAGCATCACAAATGTCTAAAGATCTTTTTGCCACAGATCTTGTAGTGCCTAGAGTGACTTCGAGTCAAACTACTCGTGCTAATCCACCTTGCACAACCCCTGAAAGCCACTTCCGAGTTACAATATTTATTCCGTGCGTTGATGCTCTGATTCAAAACATGACAGAACGTTTATTAGTGAATGAGGATATACTCTCGTCAAATTTCAAATTCTACTCCCAGGTTTTGCTGCAATTGATAATGCGGAAGAATTAAAAAAATTAACTATTTACTTCGAGGAGCAAATATCAATGACAGCTTTAAAATCAGAGTATCGATTGTGGTGTGCCAGCTTATCAACAATAGATCCAACCATAGAACTGTTGAAATTACTGCAACATTGCGATGCAACGTATTTTAAAAATATTCACTACCTGCTTACAATTTTAGCAACGCCAGTGACGACCGCTTCCGTTGAAAGAACTTTTTCAACCTTAAAAAGAATAAAAACTTTACCACGTAGTGTGATGGGCAATGAGCGGCTGAGTGCACTTGCTGTTATTGCAGTGCACTGGGATATTAAAATAGATCCAGATGAAGTAATTAATGATATGGCAAACAAGAAGAAAAGAAAAATATTACTTATTTAAGTTACAACTACCAAATAATCTAAGTAATATGTATATGAATTTATATTGTTTTTTTTTAATAAACAGAAAATTTAAAGTTTATATATGTTTTTACTTCAGCTCCCTCCGAAATGAAAAACTGGCTGCGGGCTTGGCTACTAGTGGCCATATACATATACTTAACTTTATCTTATAAACCGCCTCAATTGGACTTATCTGTAAACAGGAGTGTTCCAAAGTAAACGACTGGTGCGTTAGAATCTACTATCTTTATCGATTGTCCAGTGAGAACTTCATAATATTTCATCTATTGGAAGTGAAGTTATTGCGTTTTAAGTGTCAATATGTTTGTGTTATCGGTGCGAAAATGAGATTCGAACAAAGAGCCAACATTAAATTTTGTTTTAAAATTGGTAAAACTTTTACTTTCAATTGATGAAACAAGTTTATGGCGATGATTGCGTAGCCCGTAACAGAGTGAACGAGTAGTTTCAACGTTTTTAAAGTGGTCGTTGGGACATAAATGACGATCAACATTTGGGCCAATCAAAATCCGTGTTCACCGGAAATTCCATCGAAACTGTGCGTGAGTTCATCAAAAATCAGTCGAAATCATCATTGAAATTCTTGCAAATGGAATTGAACATCTCCAAAATATCGACTTATCGCATTTTGACCAAACATTTGAGCTTACGAAAGGTGTGTGCACGGTTTGTTTCCCACAAATTGACTGACGACTAAAAATTGCTCAGAATCCAACATTCGAAGGACATCATGGTGACCCATTATTTGACCAAAAATCACATTTTAACCATTAACCACTCTCCGTATTCACCTGATGTGGCACCGTGCGACTTCTTCCTTTTCGGAAAAATGCATTTGACCATGAAAGGAAAGCATTATGCAGACGTAGAGGCCATTCAAAAGGCGTGCACCGGCATACTGGCGGCCATACCGGCCAACGAGCGAAAACACGCGTTCGACATGCCTTTGGACCGTGCAAAAAGCTGTATTGAAGCAGAAGGAGACTATTTTGAACAAAATAAATTGATTTTGCAGAAAAAACCATGTGTTTTGTTTTTTTTTTTAAGTCCAGTTTACTTTGGAACGCACCTTGTATCTATATGCTGCATGCTTTTTTAATAAATAATGGTTTCTTCATGGCTAATAATACTGATTCCATCATTGTTTTGGGAGATTTCAATTTACCGTTTGTATCATGGAAATCTATTGATGATTACATCATTCCTGTTAGTACTCGCTGATGTTTTAACAAGTAAGGAAGGGCTAAGTTCGGGTGTCACCGAACATTTTATACTCTTGCATGATAAAGTGATAATCGAGATTTCATTATCCATCATTTACATATTTTTCAAATACCGTATTTGTGTAAAGTTTTATTCCGCTATCATCATTGGTTCCTAATGTATATATTATACAGAGAAGACATCAGATGGAATTCAAAATAGCGTTATATTATAAGAAGGCGTGGTTGTGAACCGATTTCACCCATATTTCGTACATGCCATCAGGGTGTTAAGAAAATATTATATACCGAATTTCATTCAAATCGGTCTAATAGTTTCTGAGATATGGTTTTTGGTCCATAAGTGGGCGACGCCACGCCCATTTTCAATTAAAAAAAAAAAGCCTGGGTGCAGCTTCTTTCTGCCATTTCTTCGGTAAAATTTAGTGTTACTGACGTTTTTTGTTAGTCGGTTAACGCACTTTTACTGATTTTCAACATAACCTTCGTATGGGAGGTGGGCGTGGTTATTATCCGATTTCTTCCATTTTTGAACTGTATATGGAAATCCCTGAAGGAAACGACTTTATAGAGTTTGGTTGACATAGCTATAGTAGTTTCCGAGGTATGTACAAAAAACTTAGTAGGGGGCGGGGCCACTCCCACTTTTCCAAAAAAATTGCGTCCAAATATGCCCCTCCCTAATGCGATCCTTTTTGCCAAATTTCACTTTAATATCTTAATTTATGGCTTAGTTATGACACTTTATAGGTTTTCGCCATTTTGTGGGCGTGGCAGTGGACCGATTTTGCCCATCTTCGAACTTAACCTTCTTATGGAGCCAAGAAATACGTGTACCAAGTCATCATGATATCTCAATTTTTACGACGGACAGACGGACGGACAGACGGACAGACAGACATCCGGATTTCAACTCTACTCGTCACCCTGATCACTTTGGTATATATAACCCTATATATGACTCTTTTAGTTTTATAACACTCTCCTTAGCAACTTTTTTGCGAGAGTATAACGAGGTTTTAAATGAAATGTCGGAGCTGGGTCCTAACCAAATTAATTTAATTGCAAACAAGTTTGATAAGTTCTTAGATCTAGTTTACGTTGATAACGCTTCAATGTTCTCTGTTGTCCGATGTGATCCTTTGGTACTGCCAGAAGACTCGTATTATCCTGCTTTGGAAATTAATATGGAAATCATAGCCAGCCTTGTTCATCATAATACACAGGACCTTTGTTCTCGGTTTAACTTTTCGAAAGCTAATTTTAAGAACATTAATTACGAACTTTCTAAAGTTACTTGGCCAGATTACAGTGGCAATATTGAATTTAGTGCGTCCCATTTTAATGAAACTATATTAAATTTTGGTTATGGTTATAAACTTAAAAATAAAAACAGGTTTAGATGCTGACTATTCAAAATATTCTAAATTGCGTCGACAATTTGCTGAACTTAACAAATTATGTTATAATAATTATTTGAACAAAGTAAAAAATAATATTATACGTAATCCAAAATTGTTCTATTCTTTCGTCAACTCCAAATGCAAGATTTCTAATTTTCTGTCCGGGATGAAATATAAGTCTACTATGTCTAGTGACAATCACACAATTTATCCAAAATATCCGAAAAATGTTCCGCATCAGCACAAGTTATGTCCGATTTCGGTAATTAATGCACCCACCATTTCACTTCAGCAGACGTCTTATATCAGTTAAATATGTTAGAACAATCATTTATTTATAGCCCAGATATGATTCCCTCATGCTTCCTTAAAAAATGTGCCAAATATATAAAAGTATACCAACCCTTAACAAAACTATTTAATTCATCTCTTAAGCAAGGCTTATTTCCATCTATATGGGAAAAGTCATTTATAATTCCTTTTCATAAGAGTGGATTTAGGTCATCTATTAAAAACTACAAGCATAGGGGAATAGCAAAGTTGTCAGCAATACCAAAACTTTTTTTAATGAAACGTAATCAAGTGATGGTTTTACATTTCATTGAAATTGCAACTAGTGGTAAATGTAAACTCATAATAAAAGCTGTAATAACAAGCTTTTTCTATTTTTAACTAAATTTAATAACTAAATATAATGAAATTTGTTATTTTCTTAGATTCTTAATAGGTCATGAAACGTTGTTCTTTTCAGTCTGCGCCTGCTATTTGTAGTCTCTCCTAGTTGTCGGGCTTCAGTGTTTACGTGATTTTGTAACCTTTTTGAATGTTTCGATGCTGTTTCGCGAATGACTTACCTAGCCATTTTTAAATGAAGATCACGATGCACATCCGGATTGTACGATGGGGCATTTATAATTTTTCGCAGAACTTTGTTTTGAAATCTTTACACCGCTTTGATGTGTACGGGGCAGCGCATCCCCATAGTTGAATTCCATTTGTCGAAATAGGTTTCAAAGTTTGATTGTAGACTAGGAGTTTATTTGATGTTGTTAAGAGTGATTTCTTGCCGATCAACCACTTTATTTGGTGGTATTTTAGTTTAAGTTCTGAAACTTTTTTTTTTTTTGTATATGCTCCTTCCAATTCAACTTTGCATCCACTGTCGTACCAAGATATTTTGCCGAGGTGGAATACGGGATTACTTCATTTCCAATATCACTTTTGTTAGTGAAGTTTATATGGATAGACTTCAATTCGTTTAAAGTAATGTTCCATTTCTGTGTCCATTCTATAATTTGATTTAGTGAAGATTGCATCCTTTGGGACGACTCAACTTCATTTCTTCCGGTCTTAATGATGCAAGTATTATCGGCAAATGTGGCGATTGCGCAGTTTGACGGCGTAAACATGTCGCTAGTAAACAAAATGTAAAAGAGTGGTCCAAGAACACTTCCGTAGGTTACACCTATTTTTATTGGCTGTAACGTAGTATACAAGTATGATTGTCCCTGTTTGTTTCTGAAGTAGCGGTTGATCCAGTAAGAGTCGTATAGATCGGTTAAATACTGTGGAAAGTGAAGTCTTAATTTATGAAAAAAGCCATAGTGCCATACTCTATCGAACGCCTGGGATACGTCAAGAAAAACAGCTGTGCAATTGTGCTTCCATCGCATCTTCGATTATGCTCGTTATTCGATGAACTTGATCGATTGTGGAATGTTGAGATCTTAATCCAAATTAGTGAACTGGTATAAGTCCCTTCTCTACAATTATGTTCCGAAGTCTTCTTATGATTACAGCTTCAAGTAGTTTGGACAAAATAGGCAACAGTGAGATTGGCCGATATGACGAGGCTTCATGGGCGCTTTTGTCAGGTTTTTGTACTATAATGATTTCAGATACTTTTCTTGACAGTGGGAGAAACACTGGTCGATTAAATCGTTTTATATCGATCTTGGACATTTGTGTCAACATTAACCCAACAAAATATTTGTAGAGATCTGTTTGCATCCCAAACTTATTGTCAACTGAAAATGTCACTTTTTGAGCCGAATTCACGACATTTGTGGGAAATTTTGCTTTTCTTTTTTAATTCCAAGAAAAGTGCCGCTGAGGCTCATCGAATGCTTTCGGATACGTACGGTGAGGCTGTCCTAAGTGAAAGAACATGTCGCGAATGGTTTCAATGTTATAAGAATGGTGATTATGAAGTCGAAGACCGGCATGGTGGTGGAAGGGAGAAGATTTTCGAAGATGCTGAATTGGAAGCATTACTCGACCAAGATGCGTTTCAAACCCAAACACACAGCAAGCCGTATCAAAACGTCTCAAAGCCATGGGGATGAATCAGAAACAATTAAACTGGGTTTCTTACGACTTGAAACTAAGAGATGTCGAACCGCGCTTCTTTGCATGTGAACAGCTGCTTCAAAAGCACAACCGAAAGGGATTTTTACATCGCATTGAAACTGGCGCCGAAAAATGGGTCCACTACGATAATCCTAAGCGAAGAAAGTCATGGGGAAAGCCTGGACATGCCTCCACGTCGACGGCAAAACCGAACATTCATGGCGCCAAGGTCATGTTCTGCAATTGGTGGGACCAGCTGGGGGTGATATATTATCATCTGCTAAAGCCAAGTGAAAACATCACAGGAGATCGATACCGAACGCAATTGATGCGTTTGAGCCGAGAACTAAAAGAAAAACGGCCACACTACGAGGAAAGACACGATAAAGTCATTCTCCAGCATGACAATGCTCGACCTCACGTCGCAAAGGTGATCAAAAAATATTTGGAGACGCAGAAATGGGAGATCTTACCCCACCCGCCATATTCTCCAGACGTTGCTCCATCTGACTACCACTTGTTCCGATCGATGGCACACGGTCTAGCTAACGAGCACTCCAGTTCTTATGAAGAAGTCAAAAATTGGATTGATACTTGGATCGACTCGAAAGATGAGGAGTTCTTTCGTCACGGAATACGCATGCTGCCAGAAAGATGGTCAAAAGTAGTAGCTAGTGACGGCCAATATTTTGAATAACATTTTTGTAACCGTTTTTATACAACCTTAAATTTACAAAAAAAACGGCGGAAGAAAAGTTGTAGACCAATAATATTTCCACTTCTTATTTCTTCCTGGTTGGATTTCACCCACGCGTTGCCATTTTTTCAGCTGCGGTAAAATTCCATGGAACAAAAAAGACAAAACGTTTTAGTTAGTTTCTCTGAAAAAACTTCCGCTTTTTCTTCGTCGCTTTTGGCCCAGGATCCGTTTGGCTTTCTGAGGGGTGCATTCGACAATATTGCTTTCCTACTATTTTTTACAGCCTTCCAAAGGAAATAATCCGTATGTTTGTTTGGCGTTAATTTCTTAATATAATTAGAAATTTTTTGTTTTGTAAACAACTTTATTTTGGTGCTGAGAATCTTAGTGAAATGATTTAGTTCTGTTTTATACTGAGGAAATCGCGTGATTTGCCATTTTTAAGGAGTTTTCTCTTTTTCCTTAGGAGTTCTAAAATATCGGAAGGATATTTAGTATAAAAGTTTTTTGTTCAGGAACAGGTGTACTTATCCAAGCCGATTCTTGAATAGTTTCCGTAAATGTATGAACTTCATCTTCTGAAATATATTGAGTTGTTGTATTTACTTCAACATCGATATTTTTGTCGAGCATATCTTTGAAATACTCCCAGTCCGTATGTCTATTAGAGAAATACGGTGGTATGTCGATTTCTTTTAGATGGCCATTTAGGATTAGATATACTGGCGTCCGAATGTAAGTCTAATCAGTTTTCCATGGTAATGAATTTCTTAGATATTTCTCGAGTGATGAAAAAGTCGATCAGGTCAGGTAGTTTTGTGGTGTCGGAAGGCCAGTAAGTCGGCTTGCCAGTAGACATAAAGCCGCATCCAGTATCAATAGCAGCTTTAAATAGATCTCTCCCCTTTGGTGTCGTAAATCTTGAATCCCATTGGGAGTGTTTGGCGTTAAAGTCACACCCCATGATGAATTTTCCATGGTGCTGTAGTATAAGTGTACAAGTCCATTTTGATATTGTGTCTAGGTGGGCTATATGTCGCGGTAACACTTATTTTTCCGAAACTAGATTCAACCGATATGGTCGTGGTTTGGAATTCTGGAACACTTATATTAATTTCTTCGTAATGGAGAATATTATCTCTGATAATTATGCACTCCCCCCTCTCGCATTGTTATTTGGGTGGTTCGAGTAATACGTCTTGTAGTTTTTGAATTTAACGAAAGTTTCATTAGTAAAATGGACTTCTGATCTAAGACAAATATCAATTTTTTCAATAGTGAGTAATGTCTCTAATTCTTTTCTTCGTTTGAGCAAGCGATTTGCATTTCAGGTCAAAATTTTTATCGGTTTCATTTTTGCGCTTTACTTTCGCTTTGCTGTCACTCTAGTTGAGGAAGACGTTCGTGGGTAAGTTTAGTTTACTCTTCTAGCTTATTAAAATTGTCGAGAATTAACGAGAAATTATTGGTAATATCATTGATGGCATTCGAATTTGTATGGTTTGCAGACGTGTGTTGTTGAATTTGACTAGTACCAAATGAGGGTTTTCCAGATTGCTGACTAATACCATGTTCAGACCGAAAATTTAAAAGATTAGATTATATTTAAGCATTTCATAACCCAACAGTGTTCTCACTGCCGCACAGTGAGACAGCCCAATAGTAACCGCGACAAAAAATGGTTTTTGACGTGTCGTCCAATTTGGATGAAATTTTCACAGTATATTAACAGATATATGAGTAACAATTCCCTGAAATTTCAGCCTCATAAATTCATTACTTTTTGGTCTAGAGCAGGTCAAAGTTGAGGTATGCCAACGCGCTTGAAATATGTTAGTTCAATATGTAATAATCAAAAGCTTATTAAAATAAAAATACATAATAAATGTAACTTTCAAGTATTTTTTTAATTAATTGTTATTGTAGAATGAGTAAATGAAAAAATAAATTTAAAAAAAAAACACAATTTTTTTCCTTAACAACAGAACTGTGGTGCGAAAATTGAATATTTTGCATTTTCAATGGCCTAGGAAATATAGAGCAGCCCCTCGCCCTAGGTGCAGACTTATGCCAAATGAAAGTTTGAAATCTCAGCTTTAATTTAAAGTAGAGGACATATAGCAAAAGTTTGCAAAAGCACATTAAACATACGAAAAACTACAAAAAGTACGTAACGCGCACATTCTGTCGCTATACGTATGTTAGCATGCAATAGCATGTTTACAACTTTTTACTTTTATTTTTTTTAATTGTTTACTATTCACTTATTGTGCAAGAGAATAGTAATAAATTACATTTGTTTTTTGCTAGTTATTCAGAATTATGCTTTAAAGATCATTTATGTTTTAATAAAAATATTCTTGTTTACATAAATTTACGTTATTAATTTGATAGATAATTTTGTTGAAGGTCATTGACTTTGGGTTAGATAGTTGCATAATTTTTAATTTAAATTGATAGTGCAAGATATTGTTCTTATCTAAGTTGTGTTATGATCACTTTCTAATGTGGTTAGTTTAATTGTTATATTGTAGTGCCGCTTGTCGCCTGGCAGGAAAATAGAAAATAGTCTCTTGCATTATAATTATTTTTGTTGTCCAAAGCTCATAAGCAGCCTAATATAGTGAGCATAATTTTGGTTTTGGTTGTTGTTGGTTTTTGGGCATTTTTTCCATCCGCTGAGCCAAACCAGTTTTTTTTTTTTTGCTCAAACATATGTACATTTTGTGTACTCGTGTACTTTTTTTTTGCTACAGGAATGTTATCCGAAGAAGCGCAAGAAGCAATGAATAAGGAGTATAGAAACTGTAGGCTATTCCATTCTCGTAAAAATTCACGTATTTCTACGAATGAAGATGTAATGCACTATTTGCAAATATAATCAGATCCTTATATTAATTCACTAGCTGTTACCCTGTGCGTTTCGCTACACCTAAATCGATTAAAACTCTTAAGGGTTTTTACTTTGTGTTTTATTTATTGTTGTAAAACTGTTACTCATTTATAAAACATTTATAAAACATATTGGTATACAACATTTTGGGTTTTTCCACCTGCCGCGTAAATGAATAAGCACCTTGGTGTTCCCACTCTCGAGCATGCGACGAACAATTGGCCGTGGGAGAAGCACGGTTCCTCCAAATTGACGCCGCACACTTGAAACGTTTGCCCTTGCGATTTGTTGATGGTCATCGCAAAGGCAAGACGTACTGGGAACTGCAAGAGCTTAAATTCAAACGGAATGTCCGTTGGAATCATGGGAATGCGTGGTAAGAGTACAACTTCACCTGCTGCCTTGCCATTTAGTATTGTTGCTTCAATCAAATTTGGCCACAATTTTTTGACTGAAAGTCTTGTGCCATTACACAAAGTCGGTGGCTTCAGATTTCGTAGAAGTATAATGGGTGAACCAACTTTCAGGACCAAACGATGCGGTGGCAGACCGGGGGGATCCAAAGAATTCAAGAATTCAGTTGGATAATTGACTACTTCATCTTGATTTAAAACGCTATCAATCGATGTACATATATGTTGTAGCTTCTCCTGGCAGTTTTTCTTGAATGGCAAAATTGATTTCGTTAACGTGTACATTTTTCGGTGCCAATATTGCGCATTCACTTAAATAATCGTGGCGCTGATAGTGTTGAACAATATTCGGAAATACACTTTCAATCAATTCTTCTTTCGATTGTAAAAGTGTACAAAAGTTGTTCGAAAATTTGATCAAATCGGTATCATCGATTGGTATTTTGCCTTCGCCAATGTCCAACAACTGCTTCGAAAACGCCGCTGCGGATCGATCATTTTGCAATTGGACTCGCATGTTGATGGTAAGAGTCAGCCTTTGAACATGTCTCCACAAAAGTGACGATTTTAAAGATACGTTTATTTCATCGGCAGGAGTTGATCGAGGAATGACTGACAAAGTTTGCCGAAAATCCCCGGATAATAAGACTAATGCTCCGCCAAAAAGTTTTTGCTTTTGGCGTAAATCTTGCATTGTTCTATTGAATGCTTCTAATGACTTTTTGATAGCCATTGGGCACTCATCCCATAGAACTATTCCAGCTCCTGGCAAAACTTTTGCCTTTGTTAAATTCCTCGATATGTTGCACTTTGGTGTTTCAACGACTTGGATGTTCAACGGTAATTTCAACGCAGAATGTGCTATTCGGCCGCCATAAAGTAGAGTAGCAGCGATGCCTGACGAAGCAATTGCCAGCGCAATTTATCAAGAAAGTAGAATCCACCGGCGTTATTGTCAACCGCTCGTATAATCTTATCATAAGCATTTTTCTGCTGAATATTCAATTTGGTAATGTCAGCTTGTATGAAAGCACGCAATTCATTGCAATCGTATTGTTGTTCATGTTGAAGCTCATGGTCAATGATTGGGCGCAGTAATGCCAAGTTGCGCTAATGCCTTATTCGCAATTGTAAGGCACAGATCTTCAACCAATATCAAAGCAGAATTATACATTTGTAATGTATATAGAAAGTCTGCGTCCGATGCTCGATTACGCGCCAAAATTAATAAGTCCTCGGTCATGCAGTCTTTGTACTTATTCTACAGTTATTGCGGATTTGACGGAAGGCATGTAGATATTATTATGGCGAATAGTACGCGTATTTGTTTTGGATGAGATGTGAGTCATGAAGTGCGGTGTCCCAATGCATATCATCTTCTAACAAATGCAATCGCTGACATGCTTCACGATACGTCGCACACAACTGACCGTCAACAGTTTTCAAATCAGCAAATGATTTTCGTCCGCGCACGTTGACTAATAGCAGACGCAAATAAAAATATTCGGCGTTGTTCGGATGGATGGTGTAAATACGTCTTAAGGCATCGGTTTTACGGACATTTGGATAACCGTCAACACGCTCCCCTTGCTTTCGTCGTTGAAATGTTTTCGATGATGGATTCCAAGTGAAATATTGTGGTATTTCGGAATATAGCAATGTTCTTGCAAATTCATCGTTTTCACACAACTCGAAAAAGGTAGTTAGTGTTGTCCCCGGTGGTCGTGCTAGAGTATGCATATTTGAAGTACATAAATAAAAATGGAAAAATTTTTTAGGATAATTTTTCATCTTAAACTATGTATTTTACCAACACACGCGTATGCAATAAGACCCACCAACAGTGTATTTGCGAACCGCATGGAAGCACTTACGAAACAATAACAATACTGACTTGCTTTTTGTGTGTTGCACGGTCAGCAGAAAACACCAAATCGGTTCGAATAAATGTAGCAAATCGATGGAATTAAATCTGGAAAAACACACAATGTTGAAACACTTTTTTTTTACACACACCGCGCATTTTCAAGCGACAATCGAACCACATGGCATCACATATGAAACCGCAACAATACTCACTTGCTTTGTGTTGTACGCAGAATGTTAATCACGAAATCTGAGAAAAATACACACAATGTTGAAACATTTTTTTTGATACACTGAGTGCATTCGCAACACTTACGTTCTGTATGTCTTATTAGGTTGACAGTCATCCATAGAAAGAACGAATGACAGGCTAAAACGATCAACATGCAATGTCAATGTTTTTTATTAATTGTAAACATCCGCCAGTTGTTTCGTTTTTTGTTTTTTTTTTTTTGCACAACGTGCAATGATACACATATTAAATTTCTTATGTGCACCTTCCAAACAGACCCCAATCACCCCTGAAAATTTCATTGAAATCGGGCAAGCCGTCTAGGAGGAGTATGCGAACAGGAAGTTTTGCCACTTAATTTTATATATATAGATTTAGAATGAGAAACAAATTGAAAAAATTAGAATACCATGATGATGTTAAAAAATTATTGATTGAATGAAAAAAAATATTGTTTTTTTTTTATTGCATTTCAATGGGAGGTGGGCGTATTAGTGGGCGTGTTATTGTAATTTTTGCATGAAACATTTTAAATGATATAAATTACAGTAATATAGAATTTGAAGATTGTATTTAATATATTTTAGAAAATATGGCACTCTTTATGTTGAGGTAGTATGGGTGCTGGGGTTAAAAGTGGGCAAAAGTTCAATTTTTATTTCAAATAATGTTTGTAACTATATAACATTCAAGTATACCAAAATTGAAAGTTATACCTAAAGTATTACGGACAATACGGCATTTTACAAATTTCGACTGTATGGCAGATGGGCGTAAAAGTGGGTGAATTTTCTTAATTTTTTTTTTTTTAAACTGGAATTGTCTCAAAAATAACCTGTGCAAAATTTCAGAGCTCTACAATGACTCCTTGTATTTGATGCCGGCGTTGTCTAACTGTGTGCCGTTAGAAAGATCAAAAAACAGCTGTTATTGTCCTTCAAGAATTCACATCGCTTAATATTTATCAAAAGAAAAGATTGTCATATAGTATTTTGAAAAAAAAGACGATTTTTTTTAATATTTTCCGTATAATAGAAATAATGGATGCATTTTTTCATTTGTTAAGTCGATTTTCAGAAGAAATTAGATTCATTGCTTTAAAAAAAATTTGTTTGTTTACATTTTTTTCCCTTTGTAGTGTCTAAATCAGCTGTGATAATGTAACAGATTTCCAGTGCTGACAAGTAGATTGCGCAAAATCAGAGTCGGACAGAGAGATTTAGCGTGGATCAGTTTCAAATCATTTCAATGAAGTTATTTGGAACTGTCATTTTTGTATGGAGAAATTTTGATAAATTTGTAAGATTAGTGGGATAATCCATTCAACAGCCGAAATCGTGTGATTAAGTGTCGGTCTGAACATGGTATAACGTTAGTAACTTCCTTCTGAGGAGCAATAGAAGAGCGGTTGTACTTAAGCTTTTTGGTTGCTGGTTACGCTTTTTATTTTTCTCGGTCGCATTTTTATGAAGTATTTTGCCACTTTACACTCCTTGGTGGTTTACAACAAGAATTTTTGGTGTGACCGAATGCTTGACATGACTTACACTGCGGTACAAGATTTGATGGCTTTTAAATAAATTTAAATTTTCTATATGTGCTCTGTAGATTCGAAGCATACGATAAACATATTTAATGGATTTTTTGTTTTATATTGAAGTTTATTCATTTCCGGAGTGATGAAGGTCTTTTACCATTACGCGTATATCACACCAAGAAATTTGCGATTTGTTTAATTTTCCTGTAAGTATTCTTTAATCTGAACTGTCAGAAAGGTTTATTTTAAATGAACTTTGGCCAACGAGCTGAAGTGTGAAAGAATTTTTAACTTCTGCGTTTATCAAGAAACGCATCAAAGGTATGTTAAAATTTTCTGATATTATGATTGGCGGAGGGCGATGACTTACTTTTACATCTTTTTTACCTTTTGCTGTATTATCCGGGTTCGGAGATTTCAGCGTTACATCCGGTGACGAATTCGCCTTTCGTTTCTTAGTTTCTCTACTTTTTTTTTATTTTTTAATAACCAATTTGTTTAATTTTCAAGCTCTTCTTCGTCTGTTTCGACTACAATAGTCGATTTTGGTGGAGAAGAAGGTGTTTCATTGGTATATTTGATTAGCGATTTCCTTAAGTTTTGGGATTTTAAGTGTCGAATTTTCATTTTCAGCTGGTTTGCCGTGTGACAGGAACAGCTGGTAACCCCTTCAGATGTGCGAAGGAGAACCTTAGCGCGAAAACTAATTCAGTGTTTTTTAATTTGTTAACTTTTTTTTGTTATTGGTTTAAAATTTAATATGTTTTTGTGGTAAATTATTTATGGTTTTCAAACAGTAATGCAGAAAATGCGACGAATCTGCCTGGGAATATTAACAGCCTAGATTGCACGCTATATTGTAATAATAAATTGAGGAGTACACTTAACTGTTGACCGTACACTTTGATCACATAAACTTTCTGACTCAATTATAAAAGGACGACATAACCTTTTTTTCCACTAATTTCTTGTCCTCAGCACGGTTTTCGTTAAGGGAAATCTACAGTAACTAATTTGCGTGGATTTGTATCACATGTATCAGCGGGCTTTAGGGAGAATAAGCATACTGATGTTATATACACAGATATTAGTAAAGCTTTTGATAAAGTAAACTATTCAATTCTTTTGAATAAACTTGATCTTCTTGGTTTTCAACCAATATTTCTAAAATGGGTTGCTTCTTATCTTAGTAATAGAATTCAACAAGTCATATTTTTCTGACATTTTCCTTCAGGCGTTCCTCAAGGTAGCCATCTTGGTCCAATTCTGTTCTTGTTATGTATTAATGACATATCATCTGTTATTAAGAATTCAAGAGTTTTATTATATGCTGACGGTGTAAAACTTTTTAAATCATATACTTCAAATAGCGAAAGATGTCAGTTGCAACATAGTTTCTTGGTGTGGTAGAAATGGCATGCCATTGAACGTTAAAAAATATAAAACGATGTGCTTTTCACGTAGATCTGTAGACCCTACTTCATACTTCATAGGTTGAAGCAAGTATGCTGTTTTGTTAATCTTGGAGTAACAATGAACCTCAAACTCAATATTAATCTTCACGTATCTTCCTCCGTTTTG
Source organism: Bactrocera tryoni (assembly GCF_016617805.1). Classification (NCBI taxonomy): domain Eukaryota; kingdom Metazoa; phylum Arthropoda; class Insecta; order Diptera; family Tephritidae; genus Bactrocera; species Bactrocera tryoni. The sequence continues at coordinate 621,461 of NW_024396545.1, forward strand.
AAAGCTAAAGGCGCTCTTAGTTTTGCTAAACGTTTGTCTAAAGAATTTAGAGATCCGCTTACCACAAAAAATCATTTTACATCTTTGTTGAGGCCTATATTAGAGTAAGCTTCTGTGACTTAGAATCCTAATTATCAAGCCCATTCGGAGAAGTTAGAGTCCGTTCAAAAACAATTTTGACTTTTTGCCTTCAATCATTTGCATTGGGATTCCAGTTTAAATTTTCTCCTTACACTTTCCGTTTAAAACTTATAAATCTCCCAAACACTCGCTAGTCGTAGGGAGATGCTTGATATAATATTTTTTGTAAAACTCATGAATGGGTCCGTCTGTACCCCATCTCTCTTATCTAATATTAAGGGATCAGTAGGGTAATCCTTTTTTTTTAAATTTTTTTTTGTTTGCATTTTCTGTTCCCTTGTACCCTTAGAATTAATATAGAAACCCACTTTACCACTGGAAGGTTTCGAAAAAGGCCCAAAAATAATAATACCGCTCTGCGTTCGGAACAGCCGCTACCGGGAGGTACAACGACGACTGTCGTATTCGTACTGCGAATGATCGCAACTGTTAGGTCTCAAAGGAGCACCGGTCGAACATCAGGGGATTAGATCACGCCAGAACGAGCTGTATGACGATACCTAGGGTGTTTTGTACGGAGCAGGCATAACCGATTAGGGGTATGCCAATTTTTAACGTTTATGTCCATCTTTGTACGCTTTTCAGTACCTCAAACTTTAAACGCGTTTTTCTCAAAACACACTTTTTTAAACTGGCGGACATGATTCCGGTCGAACTACTCAACCGATTTGCTTAATGTGTTTTTTGAATGTTCACAAAAAGCCTGGTTATCGCCCCTACTAATATAACTTTTTATAATTTATTGACAATGTTATGACAAAATGGGGAAAAACTAAAAAAAAAAGTTAATTATTTTTTTATTTATCAACATTTTTCCATGAAACATGAGAAATCGTGTTAGCCAGTGAAAACACGAATATCATTCACCTAGCCATTTCTCCGACAGATGTCATCAAAAAATTCCGAAAAAAATTGTTTTACACTCCACGATATACATACCTCATGATATGTGAAAAATATTCAGACCAGGATACCCTACTGAGCCCTTAAGTTTAACGTTCCCGCTCGCTGTACCAGGCAGTTTAGACCTTTACTTTTATAATTTTCTAGAACAAATTTTGAGTTAAACGAACCATTCCGCCGTATATGTAAAGATTTTAATTCTCATTCCAGCACATTTGGTCTAACAGACTCACTCTTTACCATTAAAAATTATTTTATATACGCTTAACAAATAACATTTAAGAATAATAAACTTATTTTAATCTAATTCTTAATTTTGGCTATTGAAATTTTTGTTTCTGTAGCTGAGCAGCTTAAGATCGCAACGCTTAAAACTCTCTTGCCTTTTATGACTCGGCTAATTCCGCTCGTTTGCGGATTGCGCCCCTCGCGTCGGTTTGGGCGTTGGGTATTATTCATATCATTTATATATTACCCTTTATCCACATATCTCGCTAAGTTTTAGGTGATACATACAACCGTTAGCTGAACAGATATTATACTTTGTAGTAACAGTTGCAGGAGTATAAAAATTAGCTATCACACAATGAACTTCAAATTAATCTAAAAATTTCTAACTCACCAGAATATAGCAAAACGAATAATATGAAAGGTCATTTCCACTGCAATTTTTCTGTTTCTACCACAAACAATATTTGAAATTTAATGTGCAATCACGAATCCGTCGTAAACGATACTCAATTATCCGATATACATATGTATGTATATGGAATTTAAACAGAACAGCAACGAAATGTACTTCTGTATACGACTGTACTAAGTGTCGTAAAGGAGAAATAATATCGACTAATGGTATAACGCTCCACCGCGCTGGTAGATGTTGTGGTCGCTGATTTTTGGACAACACATTTTTTCCTGTATTTAATTAGTAATTAGAAAGATAACGAGGGGTATTATATCAATGAATTTTTTATAGCATACAAGTTTATAAAATATCTTTAATCGAACAGTTTGGATGTCAGATATACTTGTATGTCATAGTGATCCGAACTGAACAATGTATTCGACGAATATAAAGCTGCTTCAGGCAATAATCTAATAAAAAATTCGTGAGGATACCCGGCAAATGAAAAAGTTTTACATACATGGGCTGGAATTTAATCAGTTAGTTCGTATGACAACTTTTTATAGTCCGATCTGAACAATTTGTTCGAAGATTATAGCGCTGGTTTGAATAAAGATATAGAAAAGTTTTTCAAACATGGACTTGACTTTGATCTATCAGTATTTCCTATGCTGGTCCAATATATTACATATATAAATGAGCGGATTCTTGGGGAAAGCAGAGGGGTTTTCAGATCGCAATCTCATAAACTAATGGTGATGATTTATATAGTATACTAGAGGACTCGTCCACGCTTCACTGTGGCTGAAAATACTACAACTACCATCTATGTATATGATTTCTATTAGTTGGATTATAACTATTAGTTAAGGAGATTTTGAATTTTTGTGAAGCAGCTTTTGTTAGTTTACAAAAAAATGGATCATAATACATTTCGTGTGTCAATGAAGCATTGCTTTTTTTGTGAAAATACTGTTGTATTTTGGCTCATGGAAATCCACCGATGAAAAGATATTTGCCAAGCTTAAAGGGGCGAAAGCTCTGGGCAAAGTGTGTGCCTCGCAAGTTCATAATCCAACAAACACAACGAATAACTGATTCTGAGAAGTGTTTGAGTGCTCTTTAATCGTAATAAAACCGAATTTTTGCGTCGGTGTCTAACTGAAGTCTAATTGACAGTTATTCTAGTGGACTGCACATGATGAACCGGTTCTCAGGCGTGGAAAGACGAAAAAGTCCGCTGGAAAGGTTATGACATCAGTTTTACTGAGCCAGTTATAATCTATTTCACTGCGTATTTGGTTGCAGCTCTTTTCTACTATTCCAAATACTTAGCAATTGTATTATTTTTGAGGAAGAATCTGTTTAAAATTGTACGCATATATTCAAATGATTCCTACAAACATGAATTTTGAACAAATGCTTATGATTTGAAATATAAATTTTGTATTTATGAGTTTTATTAAATTTTGGTATAAAGAGGTAAAAGGTATCCTATGTCCTTACGCCGGTTCTAGGCTACCTCTCCACCAATTTTCAACCAAATCGGTTCAGCTGTTCTTGAGTGGTGTAACTAACACAACTTTTATTATATCTTTTATTTAATATATGTGTAATAAAACAGGAAAATAGTGTTTTACAGTTCATACTTAGGTTATGCTTAGGCACTGAAAATGGGAGGCTTAAGCAATGCTTAAATAACAGCTGATTTTTTTTTTGAATTTGTTTTGAATTTTCAGCGACATCTTTCGTAGCGTAGGGCAAGTGTCCGTTCGTTTGCACTCAATAACAGCTTATACTTTTCCTTCAGTTCCCATAGGTGCTCCGACTCGCTAATGATGAAATTTGGGGTTCTTTTGTTGTTTTCATCAATTTTTGATATAATTTTCCTCGCAAATTTATGTATTGTCTGTTATAATTTAAATATTTCAAACATATTTTAATGAATGACATTTGTAAAACATATGTTGCCCATAACGTTGCCATATATCATAATAAAATTTTATAAAAATTAAGTATTGACTGTGAACGCAAACGACTACTCAGTTTGCAACAATACTTAGCTAAGATTTTATTTAGGCACAACTTAAGTATGGACTGTGAAACCGGGAATTAGCCATACAAAATTCTATACCTAAATGCAACTAAATGAAATTTTTTTTTTGCATTTAGGAAATACATGCAGAAATCAACTCTGCGATTTCCTAAATTCCTCTGAAATCTCCCAAATTCGAGGAAGATTTACTGGAAAGGAGTGGCAGCATCGCTTATTTGTCTGACCATACATATGTACATAACTTTATTTATTTCACGGATTGTATGTGATTTATTCTTAAATTTAGAATATTGGAAGTCATAGATTCGTATAACTTTACCACAAGTAATATAAACTTCAAACAACGCATTTTCATTTAATGTTTTTAGCAAGTGGCAGCTTTTGTTATGACAGCCTAAATCCATGAAAATTTAGAAAGAAATGTAGCGCTATCTACTGTAACATACCGCACTTACTCAATACCGCTGTTAGCGCCACCAACTGGTGGATAGCTCGTTGCTAATAATAAACAAATAATTTGCAATAAATAAATAATGCGACTATAAGGAGAGTTATAAACTATCCTATCTTTCAAGTTGGACCAAACTGCACACAGTGTTAAAAATTTCATTAAAATCGGTTCAGTAGTTTAGGAGTCCATCGAAAACAAACAACCTGACACGTGATTTTTATATATTAAGATATATATTTGATAAGGAGTGCGATGATATAAAAAACATGTACTATGGCCTATACGAAATAAGATACGCCCTCCCATGGCCGTAACAGAATCTAATTTCGCTGATATGACTATTTTTTAATATACATACTTTAGATTTTAAATAATAACTGTCTTTGATTTGCCAAGCGTTAGATAGTAGCGAATCGAATATTTCCTTTTCCAGCTATTCGACCACAGTGGAAGCACTTGCGGCAACATCTAATCACTGTGGCGAATTTTTTAATTAAAAAGTTTTCAATCAAAAAATATTTATTTTTCAACCCCGATGATGGGTTTAAAATTTAGTTGAATCCCTGTTTTAAAAATTCAATTTTGAAAGAGATTAAAACATGATTATTTTGTTTTTTAATTTGAATGTAGTACGAAAAAGCGAAAATATGTGTATTCTAAAAAAAATATTTTTAGATTTATAGAGATTCAAATTTATTTATCCCCTTATTTCGGATTATTAAATACAAAAAAGCTCATTTAAATATTAATTCAATTAGTGTCTCAAATACTTGCGCAATTGCGTTGCGTTTTTTCTTTCGGCGTTAAACTGTTATATGTATATTTTTCAACCTTAAATTATTTAGAATATAATATATAAATCTGTAACACAAAAGTAGATTTTAAATGTAAATTTTTTAACAAAAATCCATCGACCGAAGGGAGCAGAGATATTGCAATTGAAAGTTAATCTATCACAGTGCAAAAGTTTGGAAAATTCAATTAACCTAACATATCACTGCTTTTATTTTAGGAACAACAGGCCGCAGATGCAACCATAATAGTACTGTTAGTGACAGTTGCACATCCCTGTGTTGTGGCCGAGGCTATAATTTAGTTAAACAAAAGCGGGCTGAGCGTTGCAATTGCAAATTTCAATGGTGTTGCAACGTGGAATGTGATGAATGCCAAATAGAAGAGAGGATAAGCGTTTGTAATTAATTTTCTTGACTTACTGTTAGCATAATATGTATCAGGTATGGATGAATATTGCTATAATTGTAAATATGTATAAACATATTAATAAGAATAATACATGTGAGTAAACATATTATCAAAAAAAAAAATAGTGTGCACATTGTTAAAATAATGTATTTTATAATTAATAAATAGAAAAGTACATTCAACAAGACGGAACAGGAGGATATGGTTTTATTTCATTGCTCTAAACGTGAAAAATTGCCTATTTTTGTGGATATAAGACTATACATAATTTTGTTTAACCTTGGGCATACAGGGTTTTTCCGGAAAGAAATAGGACTGAGACGATTTAAAGAAATTTATTGAACTAGTCGTTACAATTCTTTAAAAACTTTTAAAAGAGGCTCCTTCTGCGACCAGCGCGATTTTCAAGTCACGAAGGCGTCAAATGCTTGCCTTTCATCAGCCTTTTCAGGCAAGGATACCAAAAAAGTCCGGGAGGCCACATCTGGGCTGTAGGGCGGCTACGGAAGCGTTGGATTGCCGGGCTTGGTGAGGTAGCTGTTCACAAGAAAGGCGGTGTAAGCCGGGGCGTTGTCATGGTGCAACTTCCAATCGGCTGCGTTGTTGTGTCGGACCAGATTGACCCTTCGTTTGAATCTCTTGCGGACTTCCACGTAAAACAAATTCATGGTGGACGATACCTTTGATGCCAAAAAAAACAATGAGCATCGTTTTCACTTTGGATTTGCTCATTCATCAGCGACCTCTTTCCGGCCCTCCAAAAAGGACTGGTGCCACCGAAACACACCACTTTTTGTTAAAGCAATCTAGGTAAGCCTGATTGATCGTATCAAACGTCTCTGTCGTTTTCGCATTGCACCACACACTGCAACATGTCGCGCGAAAATGTTTATCCTGACTCTCCAGGTACTCGGAGACAACCAGCCGCTCGTTCATTAGCTAGGAACGCCCTCTACCGCGCACGCTCCAAAGTACAGTCACGGCGGAAACCCTATAGATGTTTTTAGTTTTCTTAAGCCTTCAAAATTTGTAATAGTTAGTTATCCAATAAAATTTTACATGTACTCGTATGTACTAAATGTCGGTTGCTTATGTACGTAACTTCTGGTTTAAACGGAATTTATTTTCTTACAATTAAAAAAAAAAAATTGATTTCCTCTTCTAAACATATTTTTATAATTACTGCCTTGAAAGTTTTTAGTTTTGGGCATGATTTACATGATCGCTTTAATGCCGTTAATTATTTTGTTTTTATCTATTTCCTTTGGTTTAATGCTGCTGTCGTCTGTATTTGGGAATGATACTATTAATCTTATAGTTTATATTATTTTAAGCGATTGTTGAAGAATATCAGCTCAGCCTGGAATCATTTCGAATAATCATTATTAACTTTTCTTTTTTTATTTCTTTAATCCTGCATTTATTTTATTTTGAGCGAATGTTGAAGAATATCATCAACTAATAAACTTTTTCCTTCTCCTTACTGCAATTTCTTCGATTATTCCTTTCTGGTTTTGTTTAACGACTTTTCTCATTCCAGGGATTACATGCTGGAGTTGCCCGGTAGGCCAATTTCTTCTTTTTACGCAAATCAAAACGAAAAAGATTTTATACATTTGCATGTGGCTGAATGAGATAAGCCTCCCTGTAAAGGCATCACATCACATTACAAAGGCGCAACACAGTCACACTCCAATACACCAAACCAATAGCACCCATACTCGAGAGCACAGTAGAAACAGTATGTAGAAGACTTTTCGTGGTAGCTTTCTTAGGGGTGCATAACGACCATCGTGGATCTTTAATGGTAGCAACGCAGTGCTGTATATATTGAGGTGTAAATACTTACACTTGTCACTTAATATTATGCGAAATTATTTATTTACCGTATATTTTTATTAGTAGATGACTTAAAGGTCAATATGTGTCATACCTCGTTCATAAAAAATTGATTTACTGATGACCAGAAATTCCATAAGTAGTCAGTTTCTAAGAATAAAATGCAGCTCTGGTGTCGGTGGTGAGTTTCCTTCTGGATGTATATATTTACATTCGACTGCCAGTAAACATAAAAGGTCATGCAACCTTGTTTCATAACTATAAATTTGTTAATTTTATTAAAATAAATTTATTATATGTATATTTATACTTATATTTAAATTCAAATTCTAATTATTTTCTGTAGTAACGACTAACCAATTTGTCGATTTGTATATGTCAAACGAAAGCTTACCACCTAGGATTGTACCATTTCGGGTGTACAAATTAAGAAATTCTCGAATCTTCTTTAATACTTCTACAAAAAAACTACTACCATAGCATTAAATAGATTGTAATGTATTTTTCACAAATTTCACAATCACTCACTCTTCACCAACTTTACCAAGTAAATACCCGGGAACGTTCAGCGTTGACTCAATTCAGCTGAGACTCATTAGTTATCCCGGCACCCAGGGCGACCGATTAGTCAAGAAGGCTCTACATCTGTTGTAGTATTGCCACAACGCTGCTAAGGCTCGTTGAGGGGACAGTGGTGTACCGGGGTGTTATGACGCGTCTATGTAGGGTAGCTTGGCACAGACACGCGGACTCATACTCAAGAGTCGTATGCATATACGCCAGACAGTACAAGCAATGCCCATGTGCCTCTGCAACTTTCTGATGTTGATGCTGTTGCATACCTTTAAAAATTGCACAATGTTGCAGACCGTGTGAGCGACGGCGCTGTTTTTTTTTTTTTTGTGCGGAACTTGCTAAGCCTAATCTACTCCCAACTCCAGACTCTCCCACGGAACCACTTGATTAAATATTACTTCGTTGTGTCACCAAATTTGTCATCGTAAAACTATCATCGAGTGCAGTTTTAAGTTTTTCCCTTGCACTTGAAAAGCACGGGCAATAAGGGAATAAATGTTAAGAGCCTTCAAAGCACTCTGAACATGACGGACAATTCGGACTAATGTCATGCTGGAATCTGTACAAGTAGCTTCTAAAGCACCCATGTCCACTTAGTATTTGGATTAGATGGAAATCCAGTCCCCATATGTGCTGTGAATCCAGGAGTGGATGTCCGGTATCAGTCTGTAAGTCCACCGTTCTTTGAGTGAGGTTTGTCGCCTCTGCTGCCATATCGCTCTCTCTTCTCTTTTGACTCCTATAGATGGCTCTGATAATTTGTATACTTGCTCGTATTCGTCACCCTGGATGTCAATAGGCATCCTACTGGCTATTACTTCAGCAGCATCACTTGACATTGTCGATGCCTAACGCCTACATCCATATTAGAGCCGCATATAGTACAAGCAGTTACCATTATCTTTCCGAGTAACAAACGCCGGTTGAAACGCACGCAGCCTTTATTTGCAATCATTCGTGATAAGGCGTTCAGGATTTTATTCGCTTTACCCGCATTTTACTCTAAGTTTTTCCTAATTTTGAGCCTTATTACTCCCAGATAATTTAGGTATAGCTGTGATTGAATCTCGCACTCCCCTATGGTTACAGATATACTTACCTCAACTTTTTTAGTACATATGCTCCGGAGGTCATCGAGGTATTTAGCCACTGCTACCGTCTGCGTATGCAATAAATTTAATAGATTTCGGTTAGTGTCTCCTTAGCACCCTATCATACATTATGTTCTATAGAAGGGGCCTAGTACCTAGCTCTTGGTGCCTTCATCAGTATCGAATAATAGTCGCCTGTTTTCAAAATAACTCATTACAATTTTCATAAGATATTGAGGAGCGTGTATGTCATACAGAGCCTTGCCCACTTTGCTGATTTGAAGGCATTCTTCACATCCAGGGTGAGCAGCGCGTATTGTTTTTTGTTTCGCCTTTCCATCGCTTGGCACTTGTTGCGCATTTGGCAATGTCAACGACATCGCGTAGTGCTTTAATGGTGGACTTCTTTTTCATATAGCCATATTATCTTTCTGATAATCCGCCGACTTTCTGGATTGTTAACTCCAAGCGGTTTTTACTATGCTTTTGTACATTTTCCCAATAGGGTCCAGCATGCGCAGAGGTCGATATGATGAAGGTTTCTCAGGAGGCTTTTTTGTTTTAGGAATTAGAACCAATCGAAGGATGGAGTCATATGTAGAAGTTCACGCAAGTGAGGAAAGTTCTTTGATCGCCATTCACTTGGGAGTGGCCAGAAATGATTCTTTTACACATGGCTCAAACAGCTCACTACTTCCGGTCCTTGACCAAGTATCCTCTGGGTAGCCTAAGAACATCCGTTCGAAGGCGAGCTAATGTGAGAAGGCGAAAGATCCCCTACATAGGATTGTGCGCTGGGTTTGGGACCGCCACGTAAAAAACAATACCAATGAAAAGTAAGCGACAGCCTCGGATGAGAGACCCCCCTTTTGATGACGACCATGGCAAACGAAATAAGGACTACGATTTGAAGGCATGCACCTGGAATGTCCTGACCCTTAATTGGGAAGGTGCCGCTTTCCAGCTGGTTGATGAGAAATGCGATGGACGGGAAGAGGACAGAGACGAGTAGGTCCTTGTGACATTTACTACAGTGGGCATATAAAGAAGCGCAAGTTTGGTGTTGGATTCGTGGTGGGAGAGAGACTCCGTCGCCGAGTACTATCATTCACTCCGGTGAATGAACGTCTAGCCAAAATTCGCATCAAAGCGAGATTCTTCAACATATCGCTGATTTGCGCCCATGCCCCGACGGAAGAGAAGGACGATGTGACCAAAGAAGCCTTCTATGAGCGCTTATGAGAGCTGCCCCCGCCGCGATGTCAAAATCGTGCTTGGCGACTTTAACGGTGGGCAAAGAAGGTATCTTTGGCACTGCGGTCGGTAAATTCAGCCTCCACGACGAAACATCCCCAAATGGGTTGAGGCTGATTGACTTCGCCGGGGCTCGAATTATGGTTATCTGTAGTACTAGATTCCAGCATAAGAAGATACATCAAGCTACCTGGTTGTCTCCGGATTGAAAAACCACTAACCAGATCGATGATGTTGTGATAGACGGAAGACACGTCTCCCGTGTTTTAGACGTGCGTGCGCTCCGAGGTCCTTACATCGACTTGGATCACTATCTTGTTGCAGCCAAGATTCGCACCCGCCTCTGTGCAGCAACAAACGCACCCCAACAAACACAAGGAAGGTTCGACGTCGAGAAGCTGCAATCACAACAGAGAACCGAACGATTTTCTATTCGGCTTGCACTCCTGCTCTCTGAGAGCACGCGTCAACAACCCGGTATAAGGAAACTGTGGGACGGCATTTCATTTTCCTTACGTACAGCTGCAACCGAAACCACTGGTTTTCGAAATGGGCAAAAGAACAGCTGGTACAACGAGGAGTGCTGTGTTGCAGCGGAGAGAAAACAGACTGCCTATCTCGCAACGTTTCGATCGACCACAACACGTGCGGGATGGGATAGATACCGAGAGTTGAAAAGGGAAGCGAGACGCATTTGCAGACAGAAAAAGAAAGAGGCTGAAATGAGTGAGTACGAAGAGCTTGATAAGCTGGCCGACAGGGGTAATGCTCGAAAATTCTACGAAAAAATGCGGCGGCTTACAGAAGGTTTCAAGATCGGAGCATACTCTTGTAAAACACCCAAAGGTGATCTAGTGACCGATGCCCAGAGCATACTTAAATTATGGAGGGAACACTTCTCCAGCCTGCTGAATGGCAGTGAACGCACAACATCAGGAGAAAGAGAACCCGATTCCCCAATCGATGACGATGGAGACACTCCGCAAAACTAATACGGCTGTGCAAACTGAAGTTGAGCAACACGAAAACTTCGTCAGGATCGGGAAGGACCTCTCCGAGCCGTTCGATACAAAACGAGGTTTCAGACAAGGCGACTCCCTATCATGCGACTTCTTCAATCTGCTTCTGGAGAAAATAATTCGAGCTGCAGAACTTAATCGATCAGGTACAATCTTTTATAAAAGTGTACAGCTGCTGACGTATGCCGATGATATTGATATCATCGGCCTCAACACCCGCGCCGTCAGTTCTGATTTCTCCAGACTAGACAAGGAAGCATTGCAAATGGGTCTAGCATTGAACGAGGGCAAGGCGAAATATCTCCTGTCATCAGACAAACTGTCGTCGCGTTCGCGCCTTGGTTCTGACGTCACTGTTGACAGTCATAACTGTGAAGTCGTAGATAATTTCGTCTATCTTGGAACCAGCGTAAACACCACCAACAACGTCAACCTGGAAATCCAACGCAGGATAACTCTTGCCAACAGGTACTACTTCGGACTGAGTAGGCAATTAAGAAGCAAAGTCCTCTCTCGACGAACAAAAACCAAACTCCATAAGTCACTCATAATTCCCGTCCTGCTATATGGTGCAGAGTCTTGGACGATGTCAACAACGGATGAGTCGACGTTGCGAGTTTTCGAGAGAAAAATTCTGCGAAAGATTTATTGTCCTTTGCGCATTGGCCACGGCGAATATCGCATTCGATGGAGCGATTAGCTGTTCGAGATGTACGACGACATTGACATAGTTCAGCGAATTTAAAGACAGCGGCTACGCTGGCTAGGTCATGTTGTCCGGATGGATGAAAACACTCCAGCTCTGAAAGTATTCGACGCAGTACCCGCCGGGGGAAGCAGAGGAAAAGGAAGACCTCCACTCCGTTGGAAGGACCAAGTGGAAAAGAACTTGGCTTCGCTTGGAATATCCAATTGGCGCCACGTAGCGAAAAGAAGAAACGACTGGCGCGCTGTTGTTAACTCGGCTATTATCGTGTAAGCGGTGTCTACGCCAATTAAGAAGAAGAAGAATTAGAACCAATCGCTTGACTTTCCATGGATGGGAAAATAACGCTTATTTTAAACACGGATTGCGCATTTTTAAGAATAAAATTGGTCCCAAAGTCATGTCTTCCTTTAAGGGTCTGTTTGGTTTGCCATGTAATCCATGCGCTTTGCTGCTCTT